>NC_091743.1:43630827-43918327 GCF_043380555.1 Nothobranchius furzeri
AGCACAATCTGGTTAAGACGAGCTGAACCAAGTGTAAATGCACCAAAATTGGCTGAACCCTGAAACGACTCATTCTGGATGGTACTGAAAATCGCTTTATGTGAGAGGGATTTTCCTGAAGGTAAAAGCAAAACTATCAAAAGTAGTTTCTGGACACCTGTTTTTCATTTAGCCGTTATTTAACCAGAAAGGTGCCGTTGGGATTAAAAACCTCTTTTCCAAGGGAGCACAGCAAGTTACAGTTACACTGAATTACGTACAAATTTGTTAAAAGCATTTCCAATACAGGAAGTCTGCCTCATGTGCTTTCAATCGAGTCACAGAAAAAGGTTCTGTTACAGGACCCAGTGGTCCTAGCAGCAGGTTAATAAACACCTATATAAACAGAAATAAATAAATAGACTTTATTTTTTTTTTGAGTGAAATAGCTTTGTGCTGCTGTTGGACAACATGTCAACGCCTCTAATGCTCCAGTCCTGCTCCAGTGTTATTTTGAGCAGCAGGTCTGGTGGGAACCTTTCGGTCGGCTCTGTACTGATCCTTCACTCCCGGTTTGGTTTGGAGGAGTGAGATTAACTCTTATCTCTCCTGGGATGTGCTCTGTCTTTTGGTCGGACCCAGCATGGACTTGTTTAAGCCGCCCCTTGTTGCCTCGCCACAAAACATTCCTTAGCAGACCCGTCCTGTTCAGATCAGTTTCTGCAACAAACTGCCATAAAACCTTTAAAACTTCAGTCCCAGACTCCTGTTAGGTCTGACTCCAACTCGGTCTATAAAAACGGCAGCTTATTTATCCTCTCTCTCCATCTTGGGAGCAAACATTCCTCCATGCGAGGCAGGCCAGGCAGCCCACTCTCACAGCAAACAGCCATACACAGACATGCAGCTTGTTTGTTCCTGAGCTGAAATAATAAATCAAAGGCGGCAGGTTGGTTCAGAGGTCGAGGAGCTGAGTAGCCGGGAGGTTGCTGGATTGATTCTGCAGCGCTTCAGACAATATTCCTGCTCAAGACGAAAGCATACCTCCAACAAAACCATAGATCTGAGAGCAACCTGAGACTCGGAGCTGCGAAACAACGTGTAACCATAAAGCGTGAAAAAAATCCATCAGTGTGTGAAACTTGGCCAAGGAATGCACAAGCCACTACTCTGAACTGTTTGTTTCTTTTATTAACATCTGTGTTTTCTTTCTTCAAACCAAGATCCACGAAGCAAACATATATGTCCTGGATCTTATTCCCACCCCATGAGCCATCCCATTACACCCCCCATCCCCAGAGCTCTGAGCCCCTTGAGCTACACTGTTTCCATAAGCTCTTGTTTCAGTTCTGCATGAGGCAAACATGGAAAGGTTTATTAAGCACTGCATTGCATAAAACTGGATTTCCGACAGAGGAGGGAACTGGTGGGAAAGGGCGTCCCGTCCCGTCCCGTCCCGACGAGGCCGGGTCGGGGCCGATGCTGGCTTCGTGTTTCTGCCTGAGCAGCTTTTCCTTCACGGAGCACCTCCAGCTTGCACCAGTTTCCTTTTTAATGTAAATCCACTCCGATTCACCGAGCCTCTGGCTGAGACTGACGCACTCGGATGAGACTGGTGAAGCACTGCCGTCGAGCACTTTATTCACCTAAAGTAGAGCAATGAAGGATGGTTTGATATTTGACTTGAACTGTGTGTCATCACTCATCAGTGGTTACTCTTGAGATGATTTCTAACACTGTTAACTTGGATTCATTTATTGTTGTCAGAACAGAATAGGAGTTGTGTAAACACCTACAACCAGGCTGTAGTAAGTCACCCTGGCTTTGAGACTGCTCAGCCTGAAGGAGGGGGGGGGGGGGGGGGGTGAACAGGTCCTGAGCTGGATGGGTGGGGTCAGCCTTATCGTTTAGTTTTCATTTTTAAATCAAAACTCTAATTTAAGCGCTGCACTCCTCCAGCAGATACTTAAATGTAAATGGGACTTGAACTGGGTTGTGTTCTACACTCTTGTTCTCCATCTGCTGGTGTAAATGTCCTCCACTGTAAGAACTTGTGACCTCAATCACAACTGACTTGATATCATTCTTTTATTCAGCTTTTCATCCATCTTTAGAAACTGCTCTACAGAATGGAGACTGCTGGAGGTCAAATCTGAGCTTGCTGTGCAGCACCTTCTTATCAGCCTGGGACCAGTCCCCACACCAGGTTGCTTTAGAAAGTGTCTGGATGCTTTCCACCGCAAAAGAGAACATCACCAGACCAGATCTGATGCATTTAATGAGCACCTAAATGCTCATTTAGGGTTGGAGCACCGACTCACTCGTAGACATGGACAAACTTGTTGGCATCCTTCATTCAATGAAAGGAAAACTCTCAATGGTCACGGAAATAGCTTGAATCTGGCAAAAGTAATACTAAATAAAAGTTATATTAAATTCAAGCAATGAAAGTCAGACATTGTTTTTCAACTGAATTATTT
This sequence comes from Nothobranchius furzeri, assembly GCF_043380555.1. Classification (NCBI taxonomy): domain Eukaryota; kingdom Metazoa; phylum Chordata; class Actinopteri; order Cyprinodontiformes; family Nothobranchiidae; genus Nothobranchius; species Nothobranchius furzeri. The sequence continues at coordinate 43,633,287 of NC_091743.1, forward strand.
AATTAAATAAACTCGTGGAACAGGCCTGAGCAAAAATGATGGTACCCCTACTTCATGTTTGGTTGCACAAACTTTTGAGGCAACCACTGCAATCAAATGAGACTTCTGCACTTCTCTGCAGGTATTTTGGCCCACTCCTCATGCTCTAACTGCTCCACTTGTCTCAGGTTTAAAGGACGCCTTTTCCAGACGACATGCTGCAACTCCTTCCAAAGATAGGATTTACTTTCATTGGTTAAATTTCATAGAATTTGTATTCATTATTACTTTTGTCAGATTCAAGTTATTTCTGTGACCACTGTGGGTTTTTCTTTCACTGACCAAAGGGTACCAAAAACGTTGTCCCATCTGGTCTGTATACAAACCAACATGAACAAGTAAAAACTCAGAATCCAAAAAACCCCAAATAAAATGTTTTAAAATTATAATAATAATAATAATAGTAATAATAATAATAATAAATATTATTATTATTATTATTATTATTATTATTAGCGCTACCGGTCGGTAACAAGATGGCGCCTGTGCTTGGCTTAGCCGCAGTCACCGGCCACGTTTTCAAACTTTTCTACACTAACCTCCTCTTTTCCACCTTGCTCCTGTCTGCGATCCTCTTCAGTAGTGTCCCTGCTACCATCTCCTATGATCGCCAGACTCTTTTGTCCTTACGTTCGTTCACAATCGCCCAAGGTGCACCGAGCACGTACCTTCCTGTTTGTTTACCTGCGTGGCGCGCTGGCCCGGAGCCAAACTACGATTCCAACCAGGGCGCCTCCAGCGATGTTTATCCGGCCCCAGGAAAACGTTGGAGGAAAAGAGGTAAAGGAGCAGAAATCCAGATGAGAATAATACTTCTCTTAAAGCGTGGTTTCTCTAGTAAACATCGGTGTGATCTTCTAGCTTCTTGTCCTTTGTTTGGCGACTTGAACTCCACTTCGGCATTCCCGCCAGGCCGTGTTGCGACGCAGTTTCTCTGTCCAAGTTTTTTAAGGTCGGTTTATCCTCATTCCTCAGTGGTTTCTCCTCCTGTTCCCTCCATAAGTGGTTTTCATAAACACCGTGGATCTAACCCTGCTAATTTACGTCCACTAACTCCAGCTGTTTCTGTAGTTTCTGATTCCTCCTCCCTCACTCAGCATTGCTCTATTAAATACCCGCTCTGTTAACAATAAGACCTTCCTGCTCAATGATCTAATTCTGTCTAAAAACCTGGATTTTCTGTTTCTGACTGAAGTTTGGCAGCAAACACCTGATTATTCTGCTCTGATTGAACTCTGCCCGAGTGGTTATTCTTTTCTTAGCCAGCCTCGGGGTTCTGGTCATGGTGGAGGCCTAGCTGTTGTTTTCAGAGACCATCTTCCATGTAGCTCTACAGCCTCTGGTCACTTTGCTTCCTTTGAACTGCAGCTGATTAAAGTCGGGCGTAAGGACCCGTTCTACTGTGCTGTGGTTTATCGTCCACCTGGTCCAAACAGTTCTTTCCTTCAGGAGTTTAGTGACTTTCTATCCTCCACTGTGAAGCTGTCCAGACTGGTGATTGTTGGTGACTTTAACATCCACGTTGATGATCCCTCTGATCACTTTGCCATGAATTTCTCCAGCCTTATGGACTCCTTCAGCTTTACCCAGCATGTTTCTGGCCCCACACACACACCAGGGGGCACACTCTAGACCTTGTTTTTACCCTGAGTCTAAATGCTGACAGTGTTTGTCCTGAGGATGCTTATATTTCACATCACCATTGCATTTTCTTTAACTTGTCAGTTTCTGCGTCCCCACCTCCTGCTCGCCGTATGGTTAGTTCTCGTTTTCTTAATGAGAGCACAGCTAGCAATTTTTCTGCTGCTTTTGATCCACCCTGTTCTTCTGATAACGACCCAGATTCCTTAACTTCTCAATTTAACGAGCACTACCTCTCCATTCTGGACAACATCTGTTCTGTCAGAACCAGATCAGTTCCTGCAGTGAACCCTACTCCCTGGTTTAATGACAGCCTTCGCAGCCTGAAGCGCCAATGCAGAAAAATTGAGCGCTTGTGTAAGAAAACCCATCTCCACGTCTATCTGCTGCACCTAAAGGATCTTCTGATATCCTTTAACTCTGCAGTCAGAGATGCAAGGATTTCCTATTTCTCCAACCTGGTGTCCCAGAGCAAAGGGAACCCCAAGGTGCTGTTTAACACCATCAGCAGCATCGTCTCTCCTGCCTCTCCTACAGCCTCCATCCACTCTGTTGCAGACTGTGAGAACTTTCTGTCTTTCTTTGTGGATAAAGTCAATAAGGTTAGATCTAGCATCTCTCCTTCAGCCTTATCGCTGCCTCTCCAAGCTCCAACCCAGTCTGTCATCCTAGATAGCTTTGCTCCTGTTTCTTTGCCTGAGTTAACCAAACTAGTTAACTCTATGACGACCTCTGCATGCCCCCTCGACATCTTACCCTCATCTTTGTTTAAAAGTGCTTTTCAGTCCATCGGTCCCAGCGTGCTCTCTATACTTAATGCTTCTCTGATTTCTGGTCAGGTCCCTGCTTACTTTAAGAACGCTGTAATCCACCTGCTTCTTACAAAACCGAGTCTTGACTCCTCTCTCCATAGCAGCTTCAGACCCATCTCTAAACTTCAGTTCATCTCCAAGATCTTGGAAAAGGTTGTGGCTAAACAACTCACAGCTGCTCTTGATGAACATAACATCTATGATAATTTCCAGTCTGGTTTTCGTAGAGCTCATTCTACTGAAACAGCTTTTCTTAGGGTCTCTGATGACCTTCTGACTCACAGTGACACAGGGGACTGTTCTGTTCTGGTCCTGTTGGACCTGAATGCAGCCTTTGACACTGTTGACCATCACCTGCTACTGGAGAGGTTGAGAGACTGGGTATGCCTATCAGGATCTGCTCTGGAGTGGTTCTCCTCTTATCTTTCTGAGCATTCCTTTTCTGTGGCCGTCTCCAAGTTTAGGTCCTCCACCACCTCTCTTACCCATGGTGTTCCACAAGGTTCTGTGCTGGGGCCTCTGCTCTTCCTCTATCTGCTTCCTCTTCAGCGCATCCTGAGCTCCTTCAAAGGAATACCCTACCATCTTTATGCAGATGACATCCAACTGTACATCTCCTTTAAGCCCCATGAGATGTCTAAGCTGCAGCTGTTACACACCTGCTTAGACTCTATTAAAACCTGGATGGCTGGGAGCTTTCTACAGCTGAATGAAGATAAGACTGAGATCCTTATCTGTGCCCCATACGAGCTGGTTCCCAAAGTCAGAGACTCTCTTGGTCAGCTTGCTTCTCACACCAAACCTTCCGTCAGGAATCTTGGCGTGACCTTTGACCCAGCTCTCACCCTGGATTCTCATGTCAGTTCTCTTATTCGCTCTTCCTTCTTCCATCTCAGGAACATTGCTAAGCTGAGTCCCATTCTGTCTCGCTCTGAACTTGAGACAGTTATCCACACCTTCATCTCCTCACGCTTAGACTACTGTAACTCTCTTTTCACGTGTCTGAGCAGAACCTCCCTGAACCGTCTACAGGTGATTCAGAATGCCTGTGCTCGGCTTCTGACCAAGTTCTCCAAACACACCCACATCACCCCGCTTCTCCTCCAGCTTCACTGGTTGCCAGTCAACTTCAACGTTCATTTCAAGATCCTGGTTCTGGTCTATAGGGCCTTACATGGACAAGCACCATCTTACATTGGTGATCTTCTTAGTACCTACACCCCCAGCAGGTCCCTGAGGTCCAGTGATCAAAGCCTAATGGTTGTGCAGCACCAGGCTAAAGGTCAAAGGTGACAGATCATTTGCTGCTGTGGCCCCCAGACTCTGGAACTCTCTCCCCCTGAGCCTGAGACCAGTGGACTCAGTGGTCTCCTTCAAAAAGCAGCTGAAGACTCACTTGTTCAAGGTGGCTTTTGTATGACCTTCTTCACCACTCTCTCTTTATTCTGCTCTCCCCACCTATTCCACCTTCCTCAGGATCCACTGATTCCCCTCTTTCCTGTTCACTCTCTCTCTCTTTCTTAACGTTTTTTAATTACAATTGTCTATTTTTTGCTCATTTTAAATATATTTTTAACCATTTTCTAAATTCTTTTTTTATTTTTACTTTTTTTTTGTTTTTGTGAAGCACCTCCTGATTTTTATCTTCAGAGGCGCTATAGAAATTATATTTTCTTCTTTCTTCTTGTTCTATTATATATATCTCTGCAGAAGCTAGCCGATTGTTTCTGCTGTTTCCAGTCATTTGGGTCAACTTTAAAATCCTCATTTAGACTCTGATCCAGATAAATTGATATTTTTGTCACATGCTGAGTTTTATTATAAAGTGATTTCTTTATGGAAATTGGACATTTGAATGTTTTATTGAGTCATTGTCAAAGGCTTGTCTGCGCGTTCAATGGAGGATTTACGGTAAAAAGTTTTTCCACGCTTTCTTCCATACACGAGTTGCGTTCACTGACTGTCAGAAGTTTGACGTTTCCTACTTAACTTCACAGGGAAAGTTAGCGGGTCTGAATCTGAAGTGTTGTTCTGAACTAAACTTTCAGGATCACGAGTGAAAAAGATTTCGTTTATGAGGCTTCGAGTAAAAACAGCTTTACCTTCACGCTTTGCTTCATAACGTGTTTAGATATGTTAAAAGTAGTTTTCAAAGCAACAGACCTCTAGACTTAAACTTTTTATTTTATTTTCGGAGACGCAACAAGTGTGATTCTGTACGGCTCTCTCTTTTTTTTACCACGCTCACAAACTTTTACAACTTCTTCCAAACTTTTTTTCGAGGCACCCTGAAGGCACCGAGAAGTCTGGCTCAATCAGTAGAGTTGAGCGTGAGAGGAGAGGTTGTAGTCGGGCTGGAGAGCTCCACCAATGACCAGCTGAACCGCTCCGACCTGCGGGGGTGGGGGATCCAGAAATTTCACTTGGGATTTCAGAACACCATGGGATTCGAGTTGGACCGCTTCAAGGGCACCGTGGACCCGGACTTCAAATGCAACCTGTGTAATAAAGTACTGGAGGACCCGCTGACGACTCCGTGCGGACACGTCTTCTGCTCCGGCTGCGTGCTGCCCTGGGTCGTGCAGCAGAGCAGCTGCCCTGTCAAATGTCAGCGTATCTCCACCAAAGAGCTGAACCACGTCTTGCCTCTGAAGAACCTCATTCTGAAGCTGGAGATCAAATGCGACAACCACGCGCGGGGCTGCGATGCGGTGGTGAAGCTCCAGCATCTGGCCGAGCACGCCGAAATGTGCGACTTCTCCCCGGCCAAGTGCAGGAATAAAGGATGCGACGAGGTGCTGAGCCTGCGGGACGTGGACGCGCACATGCGGGAGGCGTGCGACTTCAGGGCGGTGGGGATTTGCGAGAGCGGCTGCGGGATGGTTCTCACTCACCGGGAGCAGAAACTCAACAGCCACTGCTGCGTGAGAGCCCTGAAGGCGCACAACGGCGCGCTGCAGTGCAAACTCCTCATCCTGGACAGGGAGTTCAAGAAGGAGGCGATCAAAGCCAACCAGCGGGAGAAGTCGCTGCTGGCGCAGCTGTCCGCGGTGCACAGCGAGCTGCAGATGACAGCGCTCAAGTACCAGAAGAAATTCACCGAATACAGCGAGAGGATCGACTCCCTCACGCAGACGGTGGCTTTCTCCTGCAAGGTAAGGGTCCTGCCTGGACAGAAGTCCCACCTTTAGCTCTCATTTCAGATGAAATCGTCTCAGGCTGCAGGAAAAGTTACAAAAAGTAACTTTCGTCTCTTGCCAATATTTCACGACACCTAAATGATCATTCAGCAGGTGTACGTGGGACTCTGTCACTTTTATGGGACCTCCATGTTTCAGTTTATCTCCATCTCTGGTGGAAGGAGAGAACCCCACTCAGAGGCCTTTGCTGTCTGTCTGCTTTCTGACATGGATGCCAGCTGTGCCTCTGGCCAGCTGGCAGCCAAAAGGGGGGAGGGCCAAATATTTACTGCGGCTCTGTACACAACCACCGTCGGGTTCTGGTTAGAAAAGCTCCTCACGGCACGCTGCTTCCAGGGTTCCTGGAGCTGCTGAGGGTTGGTGGGTGTTGCATGTGGAAAGGCCCTTCACAACTCCCCTAAACTCCGTGATGCTTTTATAATAAAGTCGGAGCACATTAGTGGAATGAATGCAGAAATACTACATCTTTAATGGTCATTTTGAAACGTGTTTCTGTGTAGAACTGTTAATAATCACACCTGAGCTGCTCTTGAACACTCTCTGTTTAGAGAAGTGGCTTACCTGGAGATAGTTTGTATTATAAAGTATGACTGTCAGCCTACAGCTGCATCAATATCTCACACTTCACGTTTCACCAGAACATTAATCCACGTGAGACGGTTATTCTGTGAATGTCTGGATGCGCGGATATCACACCAACTTAAATCGTTGTTGAAGTTCTGCAGGAATATGTTTATATTTGTGTTAAAAATAACCATTGACTTCTAAATAGTTTATATAAATCTCTTTGAATTTTGGAGGTCAGAGATGTTTTAGGGTTGCAGCAGTAGTAGGCCTACCCTGGCAAGCCAGACTAAATAAGTATATCATTTAGTCTGGCAATGCTCCATTGGCGATTCTGGATCACGGGGCGGGTTCTACCTTTGTCTTACAAACGATCTCTGCATGCTAAAACGAGGCGATCCGCTGTTGTTGACGGTGAAAATACATCTTTTTTTCTAAATGGACTTAAATACATCTTCCTGCTCCTGATTCTAATGAAGCCCAAGTCCAAATAGTCCAAAATTGATATAAGCCATTTCAAAAGAGCTGTCGCCATATTGTTCGCCTGCATCGCATCATCCCACCCACAATATTATTATTAGTAATAATAATAATAATAATAATAATAATAATAATAATGGATTGGATTGGATTTATATAGCACTTTTCAAGACACCCAAAGCACTTTCCATTTTCATGCACTCTTACATTCACACACTGCCGGTGATGGCAAGCTACCATGTAGCCACAGCCGCCCTGGGGCGGTCTGACAGAGGCGAGGCTGCCATTTTGCACCATCAGCCCCTCTGACCACCACCAACACAGGCAAGTCAGGTGAAGTGCCTTGCCCAAGGACACAGAAGCAGATTACCCCTGGCGGGACCTGGAATCAACCCCATGACCTTTCAATCATGAGGCAACCTGCTTTACCTCCTGAGCTACTGCTGCCCCACAAGACAAATAGAGGGCCCTGATTGGCCCAAAAAGCAGATAGAGCCACCATTGTGGACCAATCACAGCACTCTATCAGTTTGAAACTCCTGCAGAGAGCTGTGATTGGCCAGGCAGAACGCTGCTAGGGGCTGCAGAGGTTCCAATGGAGCGTTCCTAGACCAAACTTTGCAAAGCAAGAATTTGGTCTATAGTTCACTGACTAGCAGTACAAGTGAAAATTAGAATATGGTTGTAAAGTACCAGAGAGTCCAGTTTTCACCATCTAATTGACCACAAGACAACCTTTCGTCTGCAGACATAAACCCACTATCTGTCTGGCCTCCAAATCCAGAAAGTTCTGCTCACTTCTTGTTTACATAAAAGAAGACATAACTTTCTCACCCATGGTCTGATGCAGGAGCCTGGCTGCTGCGTTCCTCACTCTGAATAAAGTGAACCTACTCGAAGTTCCTATGTGACTTTACAATTATAAGTAAATCATCAGATGTGTTGAATGAACAAGATGTTTAAATCAAACGTTTGAATGATCTGTGCTTGAATGAATGTTGCTCTTACAATGATCCATTTCAGATGGTATCCACACCAGATCAGTATGTGTTTGATTTAACAAGTTAATCAATATTTACACTCATACACATTACAATAAGATACTTATTAATGTTAATATTTACATCACATAAGTGTTTTAAAACATTCTCATTCACAAAGTGTTAATAAACACCTTTGCATCTGAAGAAGGCTGAGGAATTTTTGGTAAAGCCCTCAAAACGTGTCAAACTCTGATTTGCCAAACTTGCCAAAGTTGTTCAACATTGTGGTTTAATAAAACAAGAATTACTTCCCGATTAATTCAGTTTCTAGCTGATTCTCGAAACGGCCAATTTGGGAACGCGCATTTTTGAAACCATCTCTTTTGACATCCAGTTAAAAGCCTCTTGGCACGCTGCAAGCTGACACAGCCCAAACGGCTCTTTAAAGAGCCAAACATCAACCTTGGATGCAAACGAGCATTCCAGCCTACTGCTGTGACCTGGAGATATCTCGAGACCGGACTGGTCGTATCGGAGCTAATCTACAGGCTCCGGGTACCTTGAGGTCGATGTCCGCCCCAACTTCTGACAGTCTGGATCTGCTGGGGGTCTCTACACAAAGGGTACTATAGACTCAACAGATTGCTTCAGATGACTTCATAAACAATTGTTAGCTCATCAAACAAACATCTAAATTATTTTACAACCCAGACTTCACAAATTCTCTCAGATGCAAAGAAAGGTTTTGCTAAAACATCTAGCTTCCATCACAGCACCTCACACCCACTACATCACATCTCATTATTCATATAGTGTCATGTATAATTATTAGTTTAGGAAAAAGAATTAAATTAATTTTATAAACTGTATACTGACTCTGTCTGAATAAATACGAAGTGTGTTTATGGTCCCTGAAGAAGCAAAGAACCCTAGAATCTTCTGATTAAACATTCAAAGATCAATCAGGTTGATATTTCATATTTCTATGGAATCATCACATCTTATTGGTCATAATTAATATGTAGTGTCCAAGTTCATTCCACTACATGGTGCAGAAGTTCATTTATGTCAGTAATTCAACTTAAAAGGTGAGACTAATACATGAGACAGACTCATTACACACAAAGCCAGATATGTCAAGCCTTTATTTGTTATAATTGTGATGAATAGGGCTTACAGCCGATGAAAACCCCACATTCAACATCTCAGAGAGTTAGAATATGGTGAAAATCCTGAGCCTTTAGAGCAGGGATGTCAAAGTCAAATACACAGAGGGCCAAAAAAACAAATTGGCTATAGGCCGAGGGCTTGACTGGTTCAATGTTTATTAAAACATATTGAAATGATTGCACATAGCCTATTGAACCAAGACCTAACACAGTGTATTATTTAATGATTAAATCAATAATCGGGAAAAAAAAATTCAGCAGGCACACAGACAAGAACAAACTGCCTTCAAAGAAAAATCACATGTCCTGTACATTAAATGAATAAAGTAATATTTTCTTATGGCTCTGTCAGTAAGTTAAAAAGAAAACATTTTCAACAGGCAAACAGCAAAAAAGCAATTTTCCTTCAAAAACTAAATATGTTCCTCATATCAAGATAAATGCATAAATGAAACTGCATGCATTATAAACTGAAAATGCAATATTGTGCTGCTCTATTATCCTACCAATTGCTGCTTCAAAAAGTAAAATGAAAAAAATATAGAATAAATCTATATAAAATAAAATCATTTCTACTGTGAAATTGGTATTTTTAACATGGGAGTCAATGAGGATTTGCTCGCTTCTGACACCGGCCCCCAGTGGACGAGGGTGGAACTGCAATTTTTGGTACTTCCGGGTTGGGCCCAATTTTTCACCTGCATTGTGGGGGCCTGGTTCTAATACTAATCAAATATCATCCCGAGGGCCATAGATAATTCATTTGTGGGCCGGATTCGGCCCGCGGGCCTTGACTTTGACATGTGTGCTTTAGAGGGTCCTTTATCCCGTTTCACCTGTAGTCTTGGACCACTGACAGCCTGAAAGACATTTTGTTATGTGAATGCTGTTTTCCATAACCTTTAAGCAGCAGGTTGTGGTTAAATCCTGAGTTCAGTCTTAGACTATAACAGAACATATTTTTGGTTCAGGCAAATTCAACTTTGACATCTGCAAACCTTTCACTGTGCTGAACTCTGAGGTATATATACATGCATGTTGCTTAGAGCTGCACGGAGCTGGGGTTGAATCGGTTAACTTAGCTATTTCTAGTGTGTGAGGCCCTTCACACTCCAGCTAGCTTAGCATGAAACTGTTATTTGTGCAAAAATAACAAGACTCTCAGTAACGCTTTACAATGAGGGTCCATTTATAGATGCCACTTAGTGCATTATTAAGTAATAATAAAGTATCCTTTTAATAATGTTCCCGGTATTGTTAACTCCTTAATTGTCCTTAAGGTTAGTATGATGGGCTGGGAAAGGTGGGTCTGCTTAGTAATGTCATACCTACTGTTATGACAAAGCAGTTGTTAATACCTAATTTTTTAGTGTATTAAGAATTAATAACGTGCTAAGTAACGTTAATACAGGGACCTTTTTGTAAAGTGTAATTAGAATTAGGGTTGTCACGGTGTGAAAATTTAACCTAAAATATTGTCCTCAGTTTTTGTCTAAATTTTGCCTAAAATGTGTTATTTTGTAATTATTTTGTTTATTTGTTTACACTTTTCCCCTTTAGTCTTTAAAATACCAATATTTGCCCATAACTTCTTATTTTTTCTCTGTTTGATGTCATCATTTTAAAAATATTAGATCAGATGATACTCAGTACTCAAGTAGCCTTCTAATCAGATACTTTTTTACACTTACTTGAGTAATAAACCCTATATCAGGAAAATATCGTCCTCGGTTTGTGTCCTTCCAGTGAGCTTTGCAGATGTGGGAAAATGTAATCAGGCAGTAATAATTGTTAAATTCATAATTATTCTCGGAGAGAGACCAACTCTTATCTGCCCCTGGGAGCCCCGTAATGCATAGCGTCACTTCAACATGGCGGTGTCCGCGACACGGTTTATATGCAGGTAGCGGCGCTGCGGCTGCTTTATATAGCGACTCGTTGCATTCTCCCTCAACCCAAATCCTTGGATCACGCATTTTAGCTAAAACGCTAACGTTAGCTTGCCTTGCGTTGACTGTAGAGTTGTGGGTGATGGTCACGCAGATGTGTCATGAGATTTGAAGCGTTGCTGCCTTTCACAGACACTTTTTCTGCACATGCTGCAAACAGGATAGCTGTCTTCTATCAACTGTCCCTCGGCATTCTTCAAGTGTCCAAAAAATGCCCGTACTTCCCACTTTGTCTTCTTTGAGGGATAAAAAATGTCCCCCTGAGCGCTGCCGTCTCCTCCTTTGGCCATTATTTCAGCTTTAGCTGCAAGAAAGTTTTGGTTGTAAACAACAAAGTGCGCATGTGCCGCCGGCAACTTCAGCAGATGATACGGTGGCTGGTAAGGGTCACCGCGTCTACACCACAGCCACGGTAAACCCACCGAGATAATATAGTTTTTAAAAAACAAGACGGTTATTATTATTGTCAACTTTTTTACCGGGGTTTACCGCTACACCGGTTACCGTGACAACCCTAATTAGAATTTCCTGCCAGGATCACAGTGAACTTTTGGAAGCCTTTTTATAGCAGCAGGAAACCACTTTGGTCTTGCCCTTCGCTCTTTAGTGCTGTATGACATAAACTCTGTTTCTATGAGCTGAGGCTGTTCGGGAAGCATTAACAAGGCTGTCCTTAAGTTTTCCACCTTTGCTTGTTCTTTAATGACAGACACTCCCCTTCTTTTTTTCTTTTCATGTAATGGTTGACTTGATGCTCTCATTTGGTCATTAAGCAGTGCTACACAAAAATGTTGCAGTTAAATGTGAATTTTCTAAAAAAATCACAGAAATGCAACATTTGTAGTTGTTTTTTTAACACCAAGAGGAACTTCAGACACACCTTCAGCGTAAGCAGACATAAATGATGGGGAGAAAGGTGTTGGTGTGATGATGATGATGATGATGATGATGGTGATGATAGGCCTTTACAAACCTTTTTTCCCTCTTAGAAAACCATCAGTGGACCGAGTCAAGCAGTAACTGGGCAGTGTGTGAATCTCAGAACAAACCACAAAATCAAACCGCAATAAGAAAAAAGAGCCTCAAGAGGAAATAGTAGGATAGATCTGCTGGGAGTCTTGGTATTCATCCATCGTGGGATACGTTGACACGTCCAGGCAGGAAGGATGAGTTGTTGCAATGCTCCTTAGAAGATCTGCTCATTAGCCGTAGCATTAACAGTAGCACAGAACTGAGCACACTCAATGGAGTGCATCCAGTACGAGCTGGAGGAGTCTACAGCTGATTTGTTTTGACATTGTAGTTCGTCAGATCCCTGATCTCTCGTGTTGTGATCTTATCAGTGATGAATGTGTTTTCTCACTAGATAATGTTCTGTGTCAGGAGGGGATTAAGGTGTGGACCGAGAGGCGGTTATATCAGACGGAATATCTTAGATTTATTTCTCCGGTGGTTGGTTGATAAACAGCTAAATATTAAAGGGATTATTCAGGTTCTGAGCAAATGAAATTGCACTCGCTGCAGGTCTCTTTGAATGACCTTGGGTTTCTCTTTATAGGGCCAACGTCTATATTTAGACACTTCCACTCACATCATAAATGATGTTGGTGTGCCTTTTCACAAACTCTTAAAATTACGGGATTTCACCCAACCAGTCATCAGAACAAGCTAGTCACAGTTTGCACCATGGTGCCATTCCACCAATCAGTGCGGGGCTATAAGGCGCCAAATATCGTTGTGTCTCCAGAGCCAGAAAACTGCTCAGTCTCCTCTGGTGTTTACGGTCAGATCTCTAAAGCTAACAATGCTAGGTTTATGAAACTCTCACATCACAAGGTTGACTAGTTGTGCTAAATAAGGATATGTGTGTTGCAAATGTTAAACTCTGTGAAGTTTGTGAAATCATAGCATGAAAGTCAAATCTGCCATATTTGAACATACACCCTGAACAAGTAAGAGAAATGATGAATATTTTTAGGTAAAATCAGTTGTTTTTTAGACCTAATCTTAATATTCGTGGTAAAAGTAACAATAACAATTATGATATTGAATTTATTTTGCTGAAAAAGATTTCTCTGGAAAATGCTGGAGGACAGTTACTGCGCCAGCCAGCCTAGCCATCAGTGATGATGATGAACTGGAGGAAGATTGCATTGACTCTTACCAGAACAGGGCCACCGTCCATATTTGATCACTTCCTTTTGTCAGATTTTCTGCATGAAAATAATAATTTTTGAAAATTGTAACAACAGAAATACATGCTGGTTATATACTACAATAACACCCTGGGGTTGAATTTTAAAAATTACACTACTTCAGTGAGTGCCCTTTAAAGTGTTAAAGGGACTATATGGAAGTCTGACAGCTAAAACATGTATAGAAATAATAAATGTCTTCTTCATACATTCTCCTGCAATGCCCTGGTCCTGTAAAATGAGCCCTGGCATTTTTACTGTGATTGCCTGTTTTTCTGTAAAATCACAGAAAAAGAGAGCTGCTCGGGTCGAGCAGGCTGCTTCATGCGCGTTCACGCTCAGGCATCGCCCTCAGAACCGTTCTTTGAACGTTGTTCCAGCTGTGATCAAGCATATAAATGTTACAGATACAGACGACGCCACTGGCGGTTTAGCTTGCCTTGTAAGATTTCAGGCTTTCGTGCAGAAGACCTGGGTTCAATTCTAGATGTGAACATAGTTCATTTAGTGTTTCTTTTTTACATTAATGGTATATTTTTTTACAGTAAGATGCCCAAATTTTTATTTGAGACTCGCCAAACGGCATTGAATTCACAGATAAAAAAGATGTGGGTTCAACTTTCATTTTGGAAAAATTTTTCAAGCAAGGGAAGGGAATGATCTGCGCATGCAGGAGGACTGACCCATCTTAAACCTTTGTCGGCTGTGCTGAAGAGAAAGATACAGAACCAAATTATTTAATTAATTAGCTGCACGTTCTCCTGTCCTCCGGGCCACACACACACACACACACACACACACACCACACACACACACACACACACACACACACACACACACACACACACCACACACACGCACGCATGCACACACACACACACACACACACAAGGGGCTGTCAGCTCTCAGAGCTCTGTGAGGTCACAGAGCTTCGTCTCAGCTGTTATTTTCGTTAAGGAGTGTGCACGTACAGCATGCGCGCCTCGTGCCCGAGCCTCCTATTGAAGCTGCCGTTACGCTTTTGGCCTGAGGGGGCAATCGCGAGCATAAAAATTCAAAACTCCGTAAAGTCCCTTTAAAGGAACCAAGGACCTATGGGTAGTCGAGCTGGGGTCAGAACTAAATAAAGTTGCCACATATTCCTTAAAGTAATGAATCATCTTGTTTTTGAGACAGAAATGATGCCTTCCTTGTTAAATATATAAGATGTCCCGTGTTTTAAGATTTGCTGTTAACGTACATGTAGTTATAGTTATAAATGAGACAGGTGGACCATTAAGCTGCAAAAGTCTCTGTTCTTCCTCATCAAGCTGTTTCACTTTAAACCAAACAGGAGAATCCCACACTCGCTGATAGAGATGCAGTTAAACCCTGGCTGCTGGTCAGGATGTGTCTGCACTAATCAGTGATCAGTCTGTAAGCACACCACCGACAAGCAGACATGAAAACATGTTCCATCTCTGTAAACTCACCAGTGCAATGCACTAATTAACACTAACAATTACAGATGTAATCTGTGGAAAACACTTTTGCAGAATCATAACTTTCATGCTAGTCAGAAAATAATAATTCTGTTAATTGTACAGCATGTGATACTAATTATTCAGAATCGTCCAAAACAAACCCACTTCTAAAGTTTGTAATCAGACCAAGTTCACCAAGAAACTGTTTTTCTGTTGTTGTTTTTTAAACATGACCGTTTACTCTGAGTTTAACGTGTAGGCTGAACGTAAAAATGCTCCCTGTTTCTTGTTTTCCAAAAATAGACAGGGAAACGCTTGGATTAGAAAAGCCTGATAGATCTACGTCACAGTGAAAATTAGCATTCATCGACTCACCCGTCTTGTCTCTCGACGGGGAAGGCTGTTGTTTAGTCTCCTAGGAGAGAGCAATGGTAATATAAATTATTAATGATAATTAATAATGCAGAAGAACATAGAAGGTGGAACACTAGAGTGAGGCCGTGAAGCACCAGGACTGCTTATGAGGAGCACACAACAGAGACAGGAAGTTCTACCGGAGTCATGACTGGAGAAGCAGTGCATCAATACCAAGATGGCTGATTGAGACCGGTGTTGTGTCAGAAAGTGTTTGTCCTCCTGTGTGTCTCTCTTTCTCTCCCCTGTTGGTGTGAGCAGGTGAATCGAGTCAGATTAACACTAAAACGCACATATTAGTCTATATTTACACTCTTTTAGTGCATCCAAATTTATGTCAACAGCTGGAACTTTTATTGCTGTTTCCAGGAACTCCTCAGTGGAAGGGTCTGTTTGGCCTTTTTAATCACAAATGTTTTCAGTCCTTTTCTGGATTGTAATAACCCAAACAGGGTTCTGTCTGCATGTAGAAGCTAGCGTTGGAACCAAACTACATCAAACCGTACTGAGATGTAAAATCTATAATAAAAGTAAAAACACGGCTGTTTTGAAACGTTTGTCTTCAGTTCACCTGGTGTAACATTTTCTATTATATCTTTATCTCTTAATCTATTTGTTGTTTTTGGTATTTTCAGACATCACTGATGTTAAAACTTTACAAATCTTTATTTTTATTTCAGAATAAGACCCGTTGTTTACAGTATTGGTAAAAGGATGAAGTCCACCCACTCGTGTTATCTGGGCTTGATTTAGAATCCTGTCCAGCATTTACGTTTGTACTTATTTAACTGCTCTGTTTCTGCTGCTGCTTTATCTGTCAGTAGCTCAACGGTGATTGACAATCGACGTCACGCTGCAGCCAAGACGTTAGCTCACACGAAGAGACGTCTTCTGAAAATCACTGACAGAATGGAAAGGGCCGACCGTAATGAGCTCTGATGGATCAGCAAGCTCGTTGGAAAGCTGAAGACCTTGATTAAGTTCTTCTCTATCTCCTCTGCTGCTTTCATCTGGCTCAGTAAACAGCAGTGCAGGATGCAGCACAAGAGCAGATTTGTTGTGACATATCAGTTCATATCAGTTAGAAGGAATATTACATGCCAAGTTTGACCAAACCTACTTCAGTATGTTTGTGAGACTCCAACAGCCCACAGCTTAGGCATCCTTTGCCAGATGGAAGATTTTAATGTTTTTTTTTTTTAATAACCAGTCAGAGAGACTGTGAGGGAGATCAAGATGACCGGAGCCTGTGGAATATCTGACTGGAGTTTCCTGTAGCAGAACTTGACGCTCAACATCTTCAGTGAGCCAGGAAGGGCAATAAAACAAAGCAAAAACAAAAGCTCTGATCTCTTTCCCTGGCTTATTTCACCGCTGCTGTCACACTTTCCACTCAGCTTTAGATCTGCTCTGAACCAGGCACAGCCTGGACTGCTGCGGCTGACAGTGTTCAGAAACAGATGATCCTTTCACCCTCCTTCCATCAGGCAGAAGGTTAGGCAGCCTCAGAATCTAGACAGCTTCTTCCACCCGTCCTCGGCTTAGATGTTTAGGTTATTTATACTTTCAGGCTGGTTTGAGTCCCACTTTTTATTCTTTTTCATAGGATTCTGCTGAATAAAATGCACGTTTGAATTTGAGCTACGGTGAATTATGACAGAGATCTCAATAAGAAGTCGTCAAACTTTCACTATGATGGGCATTCCATTAAAACCAATAAAATGCTTTGTGCCATGATTAACTCATCAATCGTGTTTCATGACTGAGGTTTATCACTTTTTAAGTTTTCCCTGTTTTTAAATTGTGTTGCAAATGTACAAAAGGTGCTTTTACAACCTGAAATAATTAAACAGGTGAAACTGGAAAAATTAGAATATGGAGCAAAAGTTTGTTTATGTCAGCAGTTCTACTTCAAAGGTGAAACTAACACGTGAGACAGACTCACTACATAAATTCAGATATTTCAGCCTTTATTTGTTATACCTGGGATCATGGGCGGGGTTAGGCCCGGCTACTTGGGCTGAAGCCCCGGATGTTTTATGAAAAGCCCCGGATCTAAATCGCGGAAGTAACATGCAGTACCAAAGTCCAACAGAGAGGGAGCAGCTGGCAGTAGTTTGTATACAGCCTGCCTGAGCCTCCACCACTGAAGAAGAAGCCCTTCAGCAGCCGGCTTCTTCTACAGTCTCTGCCTGAAACGCATGAGTGAAGATGGACATAAGGACGTTTTTTAGACCAAAAGTACAACGACAGAACGCCAGCTTTGATGAGACTGGTGTTGACTCAGGTTTGTGAGTCTTATTAGAAAATATTTGTTGTGCTGCTGATTTGCCTAAAGTTAGCTTACTATCAGGTAAAGTTGTTGGAGAAAGAAAGGGAATATTTACTATCTTCTCACACTAAACACTAACAGGAACAATACTCTGCCCTGAAAATGCTTAATATGTAGCTTCAGATTAAAAATTATGTGACACAAGACAAATATATGATGTTGACTAGTGCGTGTCACGTGTGTGTGTGTGTGTGTGTGTGTGTGTGTGTGTGTGTGCGTGCGCGCGCGCGCGTGTGTGTATGTGTGTTAAGCCCCGGATCTTCTTCAGTCCTAAATCCGCCCCTGACTGGGATGACTGTGGCTTACAGCTAATGGAAACGCTACACTCAAAATCTCAGACAGGTTGAGTTTTGTAAAAAGGTTCAATATTCTAGACTCGAACTATGGCTGCAGAAATACTGGCTAAACCCCACCTATCGCTATCTGTGGGGCCTTTCTGAACCCAAAGAGCAGCTCTGATTACCGCCATCTTGGCCGTGTAACATGGCCAGTCTAATAATTGGGAAAGAGGTGGAGCTGAGAGTGGGGTTGTGAGGGTGGGAGAAGGTGAGCCCTATAAATTCTGAACTGGTGTAGCTACGAGCTAACCCGAAGCTACGCAGAGCTACATAGAGCTTGAAGAAGAAGGGGAAGATTTTTTTTAATATAGCGCCTCTCAAGATTAAAAAATCACAAGATGCTTGACAAGAACAAAAACTAAAAAGATTAGAAATAATACAGAAATCATTTAAAAAACATCGGAGGTAGCTACGAACCACCTGAGCAAACCTAGAGCTAATCCAAAGCTAATGGAGGTTTTTGGGCACTTTTAGCTGGAAAATTGCAGTTGAGTGCCTCAAAAGGGAAGCATGCATCAACTCAATCAGCTGCAGTGTTTCTGTGGTCTCCCTCAGAGAGCTTCACAGGCGACCAGCACGACTACAACCACGTAGCTCGGCTGTCCCTGGAGAGGAGAACAGCTGGCTGGCTGGCTGCTTCTAGCAGCCGTTCACGTTCAGGAGACGGGAGAAGCTGTGTGCCTGGTTCGCTCGGCCTTCTGCGGTAGGCTGGAGCGGCAGATTCCCACAACCACTGCTGCAGAAGGGAGTAGAAACGAGTTTCAATAGTGTTTCTGTACCATATTTAAATGTTTTTCTACTAAATTCATCACTCATTCACATAGTTAATCCCTCATTCCCTGTGGGAAAACTTTAAAAAGGAGTTCGACATCTGCTGTAGTCAACTAGCTAATGATTGTCACATGCATTGAATCATTCACTGTGTTGTATTTGTATGAGAGGAGGTTGTGTGTTGTTTTAAGTACCTGTATCAGAATTGTGTTACTTTAACCCTCTGGAGGCAGGCGTTGCAGATTAGCAACGTTAAAACCTACCTACCTGGTTACTCCGCATGAGCATTTTTTAACTCATAAGTACCCCTGAAGGACTTAGTTGTTTGTCTTTTTATCAAAACTTATTTTGAACCTGAGGGTTAAGCATGCATCATATTTGCTCTAGGCTCTTATTATGAAGGGGTTTTAAAGGAAGTCTTAGTTTGGTACAGCTGAAGCTTCCGAGATAATAAAAGAAAACACCTTGTTTCCTTTGTTACATCAACTTCTTTCCCTCAAGCTGCATGATAGGAGAGCTTAACTTTATAAAACTTTACTCAACACTTAACTACATATTTGGCCTTCACTGGAAGCTTTAACCACCACAGGCCCTCTCTCTTAGGGGCTCGACACGCGGGAGGCGACAAACGACCGTGATCAGCGAAATTCGTCGCTGTCGCTTTCATTACCTGACACACGGGAGGCGACCCGCAGCAGCGGCAGAGCCGTCTACGCGTTCTGTTCCATGGCGAAATCGAAACTTCCGTTGTTTTATTTGGCTGTGTCAGGTTGGAGGGAATTAAGGTTATTTAAGTGGTTCAGAGTTCAATAAAGCGGTAGATATGATGTTTCACAAGGTGCTGCTAGAGTTATGTGAAATCTTACTTCTGATTTTACTATATAAAACACAATAATAATCAACTTCTCCTCCATGTTTGCTCGGAGATGTACGGAGCATCCTGTCCGCTCATTGGTCAGTGAATGAAACCTCCGTTGATTGGTCCTCGTCCGAGCGACAGCGATGAAAAGTTGAAAATGTTTCAACTTTCTGGGATCGCATCGCTGGGTCGCCTGTGCACGACACGTGCACGAGCGCAAAATTTCACACACAAGTTTTTTGCGTTTCGCTTAGTAGGAGGGAGACCCGCGATTATCGCTTTGTCGCGCATGTCTCATTGAAAATGAATGGAGGAGAGGCGATGTCGCCTCCCATGTGTCCAGCCCATCTTATCTCCTCACATTTAGGATGCCATCAAAACCTCACTGTAGCTTTTGAGTGGTATGGTCATTTTACTGTGATAACCTGACCACGCGATGATCTTTCAACGGTTTCTAAATCCACTGAACATGATTATCAAACCTAAACGCTCTTGATGATAGGGTGACAGAGTTCCCGTTGCTTGATCACATATGTCAGAACTTTGTAAATCAATATGTTCCTTTTTTGTTCCGCATGGCAGTGACGCTATATTTACACTCAAAGTGCAAACAGCTTCACAAAGTGAAGGCAGCTTGATGGAGGACAGGCTTGGAAAGTGTGACACATGCTGAGGGGAAGGCTCAACATGCCAACTGACCAGTGAGCAGAGGGCTAAAGTTTCATCCTACTTTTCCTGTCTGCTCTCGTCCTTTTATTTAAAACCCTTGGCTTTGTTCTCTGATAAAACTCCCACAACCCTCTTTATCTTGTTTAACATGTATTGTCTGGACTGAGGTTTTATTATAATCACCATAAAACAGGTTAAGTCATTGAAAAGGATTCCTTTTGTTTTAGGGGATTAAACCTGTGTAAGAGTGTTAGCAGGTGTGGAAACAAAACAAAGCTGCCCAGTTACTCATAGTTCTCATTAATGCCATGAAAGCACCTTTAAAGTCTACTTTTCTGTAAGCTTGTTGAAGATGTGGTGCAACCTGGGAGCATAGAACCGGCCTGCCGCCTCATCTCGATGCCCAACTGTCGTCTTGTTGACAGTAATATCTGTTATCACCATAATCTGGAAGCATGTGTCAGTAATGGTGCCATGACATTGTGCAGGCGTGCACATTCCCCCCATAGTCTGACATGCACATGATGGTGTTTCTAGCCTTTACGGCTGTTAGGGCACTGTACATGCCTTTATATTTAGACCCTGTGTGTGTTGCAGCATACTAGACTGGCAGCTGAAATGATGTTGCCTCTAAGTCCTGCTTAAAAAAAAACAGATTAAGGGCTGACTCTGCAAGTTTCCCAGAGGTTTTCATGTCATGTTGCCTCTGAGTAAGAGGTCCACTGGTGGATTTATTTACATAGGACAACAAACCGAAGAGAGAGAGAGAGAGAGAGAGAGAGAGAGAGAGAGAAGAGAGAGAGAGAGAGAGAGAGAGAGAGAGAGAGAGAGAGAGAGAGAGAGAGAGAGAGAGAGAGAGAGAGAGAGAGAGAGAGAGAGAGAGAGAGAAAGAAAGAGAGAGAAAGAAAGAGAGAGAAAGAAAGAGAGAGAGAGAGAGAGAGAGAGAGAGAGAGAGAGAGAGAGAGAGAGAGAGAGAGAGAGAGAGAGAGAGGATGCTGGCTTTTCTTCACCCGACACATTTCTGAGTGTTGAGCTGGCTAAGCACGGGGAGGGCTTGGTAAAGGGCTACAGGCCATCAAGAGGAATTCTTAAGCAGCATTTTAATCAATTTTAGGACACAAATTGCAAATGATTCCCAGTGTACCTGCATTCTGCTTGAGAAAATATGAGTAGTATGATCTATAATAAAAAAACTATTTCTGCTAGAGATTTAAGAAAGTATTGATACATCAATATACTGTGATTTTTTTTCTTGCGATATTATTTCAGTATTAAAAAGCTGTGTATCTAATTTTTTGAAGAATTTACGTGCAAACATTTGTGTATTTTCTTTTCTTTTGGTACAATAGGGAGCCTAAGTCACTTCTGCATCGTGGGTCCCCGGAGGAACAAACAAATGAATGCAAGTCAACGAGGCTAAAAATGCTGTTTTTAACCCGCTTTGCCTTACGCCCTGGATTGCACCTATGTTGTACTGCAATTTAAATGAACAGTCATGATGGGTGTTTTGACCACGCCTGTCACGTACTTTGAGATTTATTAGCTTGTAAAAGTTCGTAATTAGCATGACTACAAACTAGAAATTGGAACATCGCTTATGTGACGTCACCACATAATCTCCTCTCCCCTAGCGTAGCTGCTTCTTACCAAATGACCAGATTTACGGTGGTTCTTTCCTCCTGGGGGAAGTTCGCTGAACTTACAGCCATTTTCCCTCAGTTAACTCCGTGTCTGGTTCGATGACGTCACTTTCGTGAAGTGCATTTGTAGTCTCTGACTTATTTTCACACAAAACCTAAAATATTGTTCCCTCCTGTTTGGAAATACTTACGTTCTTGGTATCAAAATGCGTCTTTAAAATTCACGGACATCATATGTGAAATCCATGGCCTAAAACAAGCGGAATTAGAAAATAGTGTTTTTATCCCCATTGACTTGCATACATTTTTTTGTTCTTCCGGGGACCCATGAGCCGGAAGTGACTTAGGCTCCTTATTTAAATGCCAGCCGCTAGTTGGTAGCAGTGTGCAATGGGTTTTGTTTCTACCACTGAAATGTAAATCCCTCTATTGTGAATCATGTTAAACATGCTAAGTATCAGTTTGGAATGTTTATTGAATACTCCTACAATAAATTCAGTCTAAAAAATCTCTAATAACATCTGACTGAATATATCGCAATATATTGTGATATATCGTATCCCCCCCACCTCCCCCGTATCATGATACGTATCGTATCGCCAAAATTTCACCAATACACATCCCTGATTTATGCATTTAGCCAAATAGGTGACTTGAAAAACCTTAACTAGGGACTACTGACACGTAAAACACAGCACTGAGTTTTTGAATCTGTTTTAATGTACTGTTCCGTAAAACATATGATGCAACATTTGTTTAGATGTAGCGGAGTGTAATATCATCCTCAGGTAATTCCAAGATGGAGCTGAAAGCTGTCCAGCTGAACTTCAGGGGTAAAGTTAAAGTTAACACAAACACAATAACAGATTGAGCATCAGTGAGTCAAATAGGACACAAATATTTTATAAATTTTTTACAACATATCAGGAACTTTCATGTCCACCCTTAAATGTGTGGTTTACTTGTTTATTCAATATATTTGCAGTGTTCTCTAGTGTAAATCAATGAGTAATTTTTTCAAAAGCTATGATTCTCCTTTTCTGAGATGCAGAAGTTTGCTGGTGCAAAAGTGGGCTGAAAACAACAGGATTGCTCATTAATATTAATGATATGGAACCACTTTGCTTCTGATTGGCTAACAGAACATTGTCAGTCATGGTGCAAAGTTACTATCACCAACACACTCTCTGTTCTCTCTTCTCGCCGCCAAACATGTTTTAAAAAGCCTTCCTGTGGGCAGACATCAGCCAAGATGGGCAAGGCCTTGAATGCAAATTCACAGAATGACATCACAGTGTGAGGATTTTCAAATCCTAGCTAGGGCTGAACGATTAATTGCATATGCAATTAAATTGCGATGTGACAAAAGGAGATTTTCTAATCGCAAAGGCTGTGAATTGACTGACAGTGAGTGGTTAGCACAATGCTAATATACAAAACCCATAGGGATGCTAATGCTAATATCACCAGTTACATTCTTACAAATTACGAATTAGGAACGTGCCAAATTATTACATTTGGAGTCTAATAAAAAGTAAAAACTGCCATTAATCAAATTAATACAGACAGATATTTTAGTAAAGCTAGAAAACCTTTAGAGACTTTAACTCCATTGTGTTTTAGCTAGCAGCTATGGATGTAACTGAACTATGGAAGCTCTGCATGGACAAGACGTCAAAAACTCTAAAACACACAAGACTTCAATAAACAGGACACACTTCTTTCCTGCAAATAAATGTTCACAATTGATGCCAACACCTAGGCTTCTTCAAGGGATGTGCTCCTGGCTGCAAAGCATTGCGCCTTCAAATACAAAATTTGGTCTTTACTGGTGAGTGTTAATAAACTTGTTGATATGATATGTAGATAAATACGTAGATACATACACTTGTTTATATTCAGTACAAGTTACATAGATTGTTTTTTGCATCCATTAGTTGAAAAATGTGAGAAAAGCCCCTTGAGAAAATAATTGTGACTGTAATTGCATTTGCAATACTGAAGAAAAAAGATTATTTTCCAGAATTGTTCAGCCCTAATCCTAGCATTTCACCATCTATTTTCTATCAGAAACTAACACAGGACATAGGTGTAGGAGACTATTTTCATGTTCAGCCTGCTTGAAAAACTCAGAGTAACCGATTATTATCAGAAAAAATCTGTGGAAAAGGTTTTTTCTGTCAACCACACCTTTAACACCCTATCCAGGAACAGAGGATGCTGCTGATTACATGAACTTGATTAACTCATCAGTAACAAGATGGAGCTCCTCAGTAAAACAGTTAGTTGGTCTGGAGCATGCAGGTGGGTGTTAGCACCATGTGAAGGAGGAAAGACCTCAGACACTATTTCATAGTGGGTTGATTGTCCTGTTCTTTCAGTGGTTGTTAGAACCTCGTAAGCATGAAAAACCATTTCTGAATCAACATTAGACTCATTCATATCTTCCTTTCTGGTTATGGTTTGGTTCACATCTCTTTTCCTGTCTGTCTGCAGGAAGACCAGACTACAAATGTGACAGCTGTCCTTCTCCGTGAGGGTGGATCTCTGGGTTTTAACATCGTAGGAGGAAGGCTGTGCACGGTATGAAAGCTGAGCATTTGGGATGTTTCATTCTTTCCAGCGATCAGCCAAGCGTCGTGTTTCAGCGGAGGACTTGAGCCTCCTTTCTACTGACGGACACAGTTCAGACAGCTTTTTAGTTGATGAACTTAACTGCCAAGTTTGATTGTGTTTATACATCGGTCTGGTTTAGTGGATTTGGCGTTCCAGATAAAAAGGGAAAAGCAGCTATAATTACATTTATTGGAGTTATATCTGGGATTATGGCTCTGACCACAGTTGTTTGTCTTTAATTGAGGAGATTTTAGTGGTGAGGTAAACACAGAGGAAAGGGTCTTGTATCCTTGCCTGAACCTTTCACAGTCGCTGCGTTTCCTACCTTTGGGCTATTGGGTAAAACTCATTAACAATGCCGCGTGCTCTGCTGAGTGAAGAGCTGAAAATGTCTCCACATCCTTACCGTTCTATTTTCCACACATGAGGCTCTGCAGCAGCTGAGGCTTTATTAGGCTGATGCTTGGTGTAGCGGTTTCATCAGGACCAAACCCGACCGTCTGGGTGTCCAGATGTCAAGTCAGAGTTCATCAAAATTAAGCCAAAAAGAGAAAAATGTTCTAAATTTCTCTGTTTTCAGTGGTAAGTTTTATAGTTTGTAACCTTGCCCTGCTGCCAGCCCAGAGTCAGTCTGGTACAAACAGATTAGTTCAGACCGGATTGATCCAGTCTGAGCAGAGCCAACATCAAAGTGGATTACAACTTTCAGTGATTTGACTTTTTTATGTAAACATTGTTTTTAAACCTTCACATGTTTGTTGCTTTTTTGCACTTCACCCTCATTTACATGGAGATAATATGTGTTATTTACTCTAACAATTCAGGTTTTCCTATTTTTATCAACTTTTCACCCAAACAATGTGTATTTATGTGATTTATTCATAAAATTTCAGCAGTTCAATAAAGATATCTCAACTTGAGCGGCAATTTTTACTGAAATTCTGAGTTTTTCAGTTTAACAGAATAATATTCTATTTACGTGCTTTTAAATCATCCTGAAAATCCTTAAATGATAATTATTCATTCTAAAATCCTTCATATACACACACACACACACACACACACACATATATATATATATATATATATATATATATATATATATATATATATATATATATACACACACATAGGTGTTTCACGTGACAACCAACAAAAGTTCCTCCTTTAGTAAAATAACACTTCACATGTGTTAAATGTGTAATTTGTCCCCTCAGCATCTTCAATTAAAGTCAGATGTTTACATCTAGTTCCAGTAGAGCCCTAGCTACACATCTGTTTCCTGTTTTCCCTGCAGCCCAGAATATGTGTGTTCTAGGATTTTTAGATATGAATTTTATTCAATTTAAATAAGTGCAGAGCCATTTTTTTTTACCAAAGATTAGTCGTGACCTTTCTTTTTCACTTGTCCTTAAATTAGCTGTGTGTGTGTGTGTGTGTGTGTGTGTGTGTGTGTGTGTGTGTGTGTGTGTGTGTGTGTGTGTGTGTGTGTGTGTGTGTGTGTGTGTGTGTGGTGTGTGTGTGTGTGAGATAAATTATTTATTGGTATATCATCTACCATCCCCCTCGTGCATGTTTCCTCTAGCTGTCAGACTAGTGTTGCTTTGTTAGTGAAGCTCATTCTCTTGTCATTTTTCACATCTCTGTCTGATTTCTTGGTGCTGTCTGGGAGGTAATAGTCGTGCAAAAAGAGGGGTTGATGTGTACAATAGCAAGGTGAAAAGGGGGAGCTAGACAGGTGCAGAGTTGTGATGGAGCACAAAAGAAAACTGGATAAACAGAGCTCTGTGGTGTGTCTTAATTATTTAAGATGGTAGCCTAATATCAGGTAACAGTTGTGAGCTTGTTTAAAAATGCACTGCACAAATAGCAGAAATGTGCATATTCTAGCTGTTGATAATTACTGGGGAGTAGTTAGAAACCTCTAATTGAAGATCTCCTTTCTCCTGTTGCAGTGCTGCAGACCTCAGCAGGTGCAGAGGACACGCTTCATGCCATTTGTAGAGCTACAAATAAAGCTGTTACCTCCGATTTAGCTCTGACTCCGGGGTCATGGCTGCCGTTTTTGATGCAGTCTTCTCCATTCTTCTCTTTAACATGTCAAGATTTAGGACCTTATGTGGAACAGGGTCAAGCCTTTAGGCCAAGGAAGCATCTAAAGTTAAAGCTAATGTTAAGGTCCGCTCGTAGCAGCAGGGTTAAAGGGTCACTTCATCCAAATAACAAGAAGTCATGTTTTTTCACTTAGTTACACCACGATATAGCCTTGCAGGGTCTGGAGTTCAAGATATGTGGCTGGCTAAAGCTGCTGCTGATAATAAGAGCCTTAGACAGCCGACTCTCTAAGTGATGGCTACCGGTCCACATACACAGGTTCATCCTATTACTGTTACTCAGGTGAAGTTACTGTTACTCAGGTGAAGTTACTGTTGCTCAGGTGAAGTTAATTAACGACATTCCTTAATTTTCTAAAAAAATCTTTTCTGATTCTTTTTACCAACCTCTGTCTCTGTTCACGCATGCACACACACACACACAAGTACACACAAACACACGCACACTCATACACACATAAAAGCATGCGTGCACACACACAAAACCATACATGCGCGCACATGCACACACGCACTGTGTAAATGCATAAATAACTATAGTTTGCAACGTAGCTAGCTTGGTGAACGGCCTTTGTTTGGAAGAATTATGTTTACCTCCAACAGGACCAATGAGCTAATTGGAGTGCATCCACAACTACTGAGTGTTGTTATCATGTTATAACATTTTCAGTCTTCAAGATTCCACAGTGGTTCTTTTACAATTTATTTGAAGATGTGGAACACTGAAAAAAACAAACACATTTTTAATGACTATATCTGATTATAGTGTGAGCTGTCTATGTGGGCTGGACATGAAAATAGTCTCCTGCATTAGCTTCTAATAGAAAATAGACATAGAAACTCTAGGATTTGAAAATCCTGACAGATCTACGTCACACTGTCACTTAACACTCATGGACTCACCCATGTTGACTAACAACAGGGAAGGCTGTTGTTGGTTTAGCGTCCAGGAGCGTCTCGACCAGTTGAAGCTAACTGTTAGCATTAGCAACACCACCGCACAGAAAAACTCCTCCAGGTTTGTGTTATTTGCAGAGATTAAACATCCACTTTGCAAGTCAGTGGTAGAGTCATGTCTCTGTTATCAAATCCGAGCCGAGATGTCCAAATACCAGGAAATAAGACTCTAAGTCCTGCCATGTTGTGCCACTCTCTGCTGCAGCAGACTTGTCCACGCTGATCCAAGGGCTTTCGGGCTTTTTTTGACCCAAGTACGACTTGCAAGGCATTCATTCCTACCAGAGACCTCTGCAACAGTATTGGTTAAACGAGTTTCTCACAACTTTAAAAGCATTAGTAATTTGAAGTGTGTGTTTAAATGTGGTTATTTACAGTCATTAATACCAGCAACAGCTAAATGAAGCTAAGACAAAAATAACAGATGGTAGTGTAGAGGTCTGTTAAATGCTTGTCTGAACTGCTGATATGTGGGTTGTAATGGTAGGTCAACAGTGTTTCACAACTGACTGAAGCTGCTGAGCAGCTGTGCAGTTGGGCAGAAAATGACATCATGAACGTTCGTTTCTGCCAGGTATGCAGGGCTCTCTCTGACAATGCCTGGATGCCCTAATGTCCCTTTGTGTCTCATTACAACAGGCTTACTGTAAAACCTGGTTCTATTATCGCACCATTCACCTCTTTAAACACGTAATCGCATCACGAGATCTTAATGATTGAGCCTGCGTTTCTTTGGCAGGAAGTATTAATTCCCCTTGCTTTAAGGCATCCACTTTGATGTGAGTTCATGCAGACAGACACGTGTTAGCTATCCAGAGCAGGCTCCTTTAAATAACCTTTAGGTTTTACACCTGTTCGTGCAGACATTGTTTTCACTGCCTTAAGGTATTAAATTATCTTCCTTTTGCTCTTAGCACCTTTATACACAGGAAGTGCTGCAAGTCGCTGTTGCCGCTGGCGACTTGCTCACATGTAAGCAACCACAGAATCCACATAAATATCTGTGCTATTCTAATGTGATGTTAGTGTAGAGCTTTAAATAAGATATTATTATTTAATTATTTATGAAGGATTGCCCATAATGAACTTGGCACCAGGGCACCTTAGGCCGCAGCTCGATGGTCGACTTTGTTGTTGTTTCATCTGATCTGCGGCCGCTTGTTTTGAACACTCAGGTAGAGAGGGGCGAAGCTGTCAGCTGACCACTACCTGGTCGCGAGTTGGCTTCAATGGTGGGGGAGAATGCTGGTCAGATCTGGCAGGCCCAAACATATGGTGAGGGTCTGCTGGGAACATCTGGCTGAGTCTCTTGTCAGAAGAAGTTTCAATAATCTCTGACAGAACTTCCAAAATGTTCCGGGGGAGGCCGGGGACAAAGAATCTGAGTGGGCCATGTTTTGTGCTTCCATTGTCGAGGCGGCCGATTGGAGCTGCGGCCGCAGTCTCATTGGTTCCTGTTGTGGTGGCAATCCCCAAACCCGCTGTTGGACACCGACTGCTAGGGATGCCATCAAGCTGATGACTGGGGTGGTGGTCCCCATATTTAAAAAGGAGGAGAGCAGGATGTGTTCCAACTAGAAGGGGATCACACTGCTGAGACTCCCTGATAAAGTATATTCAGGGATTCTGGAGAGGAGGGTCTGTCGGACTGTTGAACCTCGAATTCAGGAGGACCAATGTGGTTTTCGTCCTGGCCGTGGAACGCTGGACCAACTCTATACCCTTTGAGTTGGAAAAGGGTAGAATGCCCTTTCCAGGTCAGGGATGAGATCCTGCCCCAAGCGTCTCGGGGTCTTGTTCATGAGTTAAAGTTCAAGTCTCATTTGTTGTCACACACACTGATGTGTGTTGTGTTCTCCACGTTTGACCCATCCCCTGGGGGGGCGGTGAGCTGTGAGCTGCTCAGGAAGCTGACCACCAGAAGTGGTTTAACCCCCCCCCAATCCAACCCCTTCATGCTGAGTGTCAAGCAGGGAGGCATTGGGTCCTATCCATTCATCCATTTTCTGAACCTGCTTGTCCATGTAGGGTCGCGGGGGTGCTGGTGTCTATCTCCAGTGGTCAACGGGCAATCTGGCGGGGTGCACCCTGGACAGAGAGCCGGTCCTTTGCAAGGTAACACAGAGACACACAGGACAAAAATCATGCACACACACTCACACCTAAGGACAATTTAGACAGAACAATCAACCTAACAGTCATGTTTGTGGACTGTGGGAGGAAGCCGGAGTACCCGGAGAGAACCCACGCATGCACAGGGAGAACATGCAAACTCCATGCAGAAAGACCCCAGGCCAGTGCACCACTGTGCAGCCCGGCATTGGGTCCCATTTTTTCTAAGTCTTTGGTATGACCCGACCAGGAATCGAACCCTGATCTCCCAGTTTCTACCACTAAGCCACTGAGCTGGTGGAGTGAGGGAAAGATGAAGCGTGACATCAATAGGCGGATTGGTGCTGTGGCTGCATTGATGCGGGCGTTGTACCGGTCTGTCATGGTGAAGAGAGAGCTGAAAGTGAAGGTAAAGTTCTCGATTTACCGGTCGCTCAATGTTCCAACCCTCACCTATGGTTACGAGCTTTGGGTAGTGACTGAAAGAATAAAATCGCGGGTACAAGCGGCCAAAATGAGTTTTCTCCACTGGGCTCTCCCTTAGAGATAGGGTAAGAAGTAGGGTCATCCGCGAGGGGCTACGGGTAGATCCGCTGCCCCTCCACATCGAGAGGAGCCAGTTGAGGTGGCTCGAGCATCTAATTAGGATGCCTCCTGGACGCCTCCCTGGTGAGGTTTTCCGGGCATCTCTAACTGGGAAAAGACCCAAAGGAAGACCAAGGACATGCTGGAGGGACTATGTCTCTCGGCTGGCCAGGGAACACCTTAGGATTTCCCCGGAGGAGCTGGTCCAAGTATCTGGAAAGAGGGAAGTCTGGGTCTCTCTGCCTAGGCTGCTGCCCCAGCGACCTGACCCCAAATTACAAATGAATCATTAAAATGCTGTAGTTGGTGATTTATATTACAGTACCGTTTATTCTGTGACTGATCTGCAGTTCTGGATGAAAATGTCATTTTGAAGTTGGTTTTTAGGTTTTGATGGAATCCCTGTCAATAATATGAACACCGTATCAATATTGCTTTTGAGAAAATGACATTGATCTTTCCTCTAGGATGACAATGACGGCTCTTCAAACGAAGGGATCTTTGTTTCTAAGATTGTTGAAAAAGGTCCGGCAGACAAGGACGGAGGCCTCCAGATCCACGACAGGATAATTGAGGTATGTGTCCAACCCTGAAGTGCTTGATGAAAGTGTGTGGCCAGCATGTCAGAGGCTTTTGGAGCTCCAGCTGAGAGTGAAGCATCTGACATGTGAGAGGAGGATTTGGATGTTGTGGTTTTATTTTGATTCCAGAGGGTAAACCCCGCCGACAGCTTCCGTTTCAACATATACTTCTACAGATAAACAGATAGTCGAAGGCCTTGCTGCTGCGCAGGGCATCAGTGGAGATGGGTTAAGATAAACCTGAGGCGAGGCTTTCTGTCT
Source organism: Nothobranchius furzeri (assembly GCF_043380555.1). Classification (NCBI taxonomy): domain Eukaryota; kingdom Metazoa; phylum Chordata; class Actinopteri; order Cyprinodontiformes; family Nothobranchiidae; genus Nothobranchius; species Nothobranchius furzeri. The sequence goes on from NC_091743.1 coordinate 43,664,031, forward strand.
TTGGTTCCTCTGACTGAGAGAGAGCCCCCATGTTGGCTTCCTAGCTAGAAAATCCATTCTGACGGAGCTGCCTCTCGCCTTTAAACAGAGTCTTGTGTGGAAAGGCCAGCTCACCCTGAGGTCAACTCCAGGGATGATTTAAACTACTCAGCATCACAAAGGCTGCTTTTACACAACAACTAGAACTCTACACAATGCCTGCATTCAAATGAGGGGTTTGTGCGGATTACAAATGTGTATTACCACGTGCCGCAGGATGACAAATATGGTTTGTCGCAGGCTTTCTTGTTAAACCTCAGAGAAATTGCCCCCAGAGCATGCTTTTTTCAGAGCCGTGCATTGGCCACAGAGATGTTTGTGGAGAGTGTTTACAAGAAAGGATAACATCTGGGCTGTGTTGTTCTCTTTCTCCTGTTGGAGGCCGACTGCATGCAAGAAAACGCCACAGCTCCTCTGACTCGAGCCTTGAGCCGCAGTTCAAAGCAACGTGGCTGTAAACTCTGCGACAGGCTTGTTTGTTTTCGGTTATAGTCCTCAGACCTACACGTATCCAACCAGCCTGATACGTGAGCTGATGTGTCAATAATGCACACACACACACACACTTGTGTGTTTTACATGCAGCTTTGCCGTCTTGTTTTTATGAGCGTTCATTCATGCACTTGTCTGGGCGTGTGTAAGTTCTAGATCATGTTAATGGCCCAGATGTTGCTGTATTCAGTTACCTGAGAAGGCATCTTGTATTCATGCTTGGATAATATTTATTTCTTTACCGTTTGACGGTAAAGAAAGTACAGATTGTGCCACAAGGTGAATCTTCCCTCTTGTTTTCCATCTATTGTTGCTGTAGTCACAAAACCTCTCCACCAGAAGACACTTCCAACTGTGGAGAGGCCGTGAAGAGCCTGAGGAGGTAGCAAAGCTTCACGTTAAGTGTTCTTTTCCTTTCAAGAGGTTAGGGGTTATTCGAAAACTCAACAAAACAAATCCTTTATCCACTGAAATAGAAAATGCACCAAAGCACAAGAGATGATTCTCCTTGTTTTTTTTCCTGTGGACTGAAAACTGATAGTTGAAACGGTTCGTGTTTCTAAAGGTCAAAAGTTCCCTGTCATGTTTTTTTTTTACCCCATCAGCAGAAACGTCACCTGACGTTTGTTGTTGTGTAGATTGCATCTTTAACCTCAGGTGATTGTGTATGAGAAGTCTGTGGTTTGCAAAACGCAATCATATAACATGAATCCCAAACAGGAAGTTTCGTGTTCATGTTTTGAAGCTGTGGGTTGAAGCCACAGCCTGCAACTGTGCCCGATTTAAGCTCTGTATGCAGAACACAGAACCTTAATAACTAAAGCTTGGCTTTTGCTTGATGCGTCCGCGAGGTCCGCACAGCAAAATTGCATCATTTTAACAACCACGCCCCTCCACTGCGCCTCCGCACGGGCCAAACTTTCCGCACTGCGCACCTAGGAAATTTTCTAACCACGCGGACGGTCGGACGCGGAAAAACATGGCGGACTGGCAAGAACTAGTATGGTAGAGGTTCCTAAATACAGAAATTTGTATGATTCATCTCTCAAAGATCACCGTGATCAACATGTTGTTAATAATTCTGCATGGTGGCGCAGTGGTTAGCACTGTTGCCCCGCAGCACGAAGGTTGCAGGTTTAAAACTCGGCTTGGCTGTGGCCTTTCTGTGTGGAGTTGCGTGTTCTCCCCATGCATGCGTGGGTTTCCACCGGGTACTCCGGTTTCCCCCACAGATCACAACATGCCCTATAGGTTATAAATTGCAAGTCGCTTTGGATAAAAGCGTCTGCTAAATAAATAAACATAAACATAATTCTTGGAGAGAAATAGCTCGCACTGTCGGAAAAGACGAGGACGCTGTTAAAAAATGCTGGAATGCCATCTTGTAAACAACAGTAAATTTTACTTCTACTATGGTGTAGTGTTGGATGCATGCTGTAGAGCTCCATGTTGCCCCCTACAGTTTGGGAGAATATTGGCTCACCGCAGAGACAAGCCGCATGAACCATAAACGCTGCGAGTTGTGAAGCGCGTTCCATCCGCGATCCGCGTCACCAAGCAGAAATTGAATGCGTCAAGCATAAACCAAGCTTTAGCTTCCATGTACTTATCAACATACTATCACTCAGGGACAATGGTAAGGTATAAGCTGAAGCTTTGTACTTAGCTGAATGAGAACACATTTTTTTACTCCTTTTGGGTTTTTTGTTTTGCATTCTTGTATTATATATATATTTTGGGACTATTTGTGTTCCAAATAAAAATCAGTCAATCAGGATTCAGTAATTGGGTCAGATTATTATTAGATGTAAGATTCAGAAAACACAGTGGCTGATACTGAGAGGTTGTCAAACACTTCAAAAATTTAGAGTAAAATGTCAACAAAAAGTGTATAATGATATGCTTTATGGGTAATTTAAAGTTTATTCATGCAAACATTTTACTCAAACTACTTAAACTTTCAAAACTCAGAACGACATCATTGATTGTTCATCTACAACTTTTAAACACAATTCAAGATGGTGGCCACAGCTAATAAGCCCTGGAAAACACAAAAAATTGCTAGAACTGTTTGGTGTCGTAGTACCTTAGCTTCATATCAGTCTAGCCACGTTCCACAGGAGCCTCAACAGGCCTGAACAGTCTTGCCAATCACAGCTCTGTATCGATTTGGTGGGCGGGATGATGGTGGAACTGCAAAGATGGCGATGGCTGGTTTGAAACGGATTTGGCATCAACTTTAGACTATTAGATTTGGGCTTTTCTTTGAATTAAGAGCAGATAGAGGTACTTAAGTCCTTTATTTAGAAAAATTGTGTATTGCAACCTCTTCAGCAGTGTATGGTGGACTGCCCCATTGACTAACATCCATAGTGGTGAGTATGTTAGGTTGTTTGTTGTCCAATGGCATGTGGAGAAAGTGTGAAAGACAACCGTAGATTCCATCCCATGACCCCATGTGGGTCGTCACTAGTTGTTTCTGTCAATCCCTGGGTGTATTTTCACTGGTCGATTATTGGAGTAGGTTTTCAAGCAGTACTTGAAGACTGTTGGTGACTGACTTTGGTCATGAGAGTGCTCGTTAAGCTGTCACAGAGCCGATCACACTGGATGGCCACAGACTTGCAAATCACCCCCACGTTCACTTTTTATGTCACGATTCTGTTTAGGAGGATAGATTTATCCAGAACGGCCGAAAAGTGCAGTGTTGTCTGGGCTTTAGCCAACAGTAATATGGGGGTATCATAAAGACATTCCCCACACGAACACTTAGACATCTTGACCAAAGAGCCAACACATTCTCACACTCATTTTTGGAAAAGGGCGTTGGGTGACCAAGCGTTTGTTCCCGATGTGTTGGGAACGTGTCAGCAGCCAATGCGCTGTGCCAGAGCGTCGTTTTCTGATGCCCACGGTAAAATGCACCTTTCACCGACATTTAATAATAATAATAATTTATTGAACTTATTTAGCGCTTTTCTAGACACCCAAAGACGCTTTCACACACTCTCACATTCACACACTGCTATTGATGGTAAGCTACTTGTAGCCACAGCCGCCCTGGGGAGGTCTGACAGAGGTGAGGCTGCCATTTGGCGCCGTCGGCCCCTCTGACCACCACTAACACAGGCAAGTTGGGTGAAGTGTCTTGCCCAAGGACACAACAGCAGGATACCCCTGGCGGGAGCTGGAATCGAACCCATGACCCCGCCGATCATGAAGCAACCCGCTCTACCACCTGAGCTACTGCTGCCCCAATTTAACCCCTAAACTCTTGCTATTTAACCTTCCGCTCACCCCCGTCCTAACCTTAACCCTGTTGTTCATTCTAAAGTTCCCTTTAACCGTGTTGGAGAGGGCCGTTACAAGTGGAACAAAGTTTTGCATACAGGTCAGAATTCGGTGGTTTTACCATGGCAGTCAGAAAAGGACGCTCTGACACAGCTTGGTCACCCAGTGGCATTTTTCCATGATTCAGGTGTGAGAATGTGTTAAAAGAGCAGCTACTCCATCATTTTCCATCATCAGATGACTGTACTTCTCTCACATGAACGGAAGATTTTGATTTGCCTTCCTTACAGAAATGTTGAATCTTTTACTAAATTAGAGTCCGGTCCAGCCGATCTCTAACAGTTTATTTATTTATTACAATTATTTACCAGGTTGTTGATTATTTAGATGTTTTTTGTGACTTCTAGTCTTCTCAAAGCTTCTATAAGTGTAAATAAAAGGCAATATTTACAAATTAGCATAAAACTACACACATTTGTCAATCTTTTACCTGTTTTTGACTTAAAAAAGTGTCTGACAGATCTTTTTGTGAGCTTTTGTAGCGATGCTTTACCACCTCCTTATGTTTCTATATTCAGTGTTAAGTGCTGGCTTGTATTTGGTGTCGTGTTTGTAACCACCCTCTGAAGAATGCATCTCCAGTTTTCACTCTGCTTTTAGCTCCATCTGGCAACAGAGCTAATAAATACCCCGCCATGTTCATTTAAAAAATTCCATTTCTTTTTTATCTGGCAGTAAACGTCTGCGTGCTACAACAAACAAAGCTGCTAAAAGCTCCAGTTACCAGCTGAAGAATCAAATCCGTGATCAAAACGCCACCGTGCTCGGTTTGGTGGCGGGATGCTCATAGAAACATGGCTGAGAAGAAAGAAGCACATCATGTCTTCCTTCCAACATGATCACCAACCTTTTCAAAAGAAATTCTGCTTTGCATACACACTTTGAGACCAGCCCACACTGCAGGATCATGAGGTGTGTGACAGGAGAGCCACACTACATGGAGTGGTGCGATTCACCCATGGAGGCATGGAGCTGCACTCTGTCTTCCTGTAGCAGAGGTGTTAGTTCCAGTGAGTCTGTATGGATCTAACATGTGCACGATGATCCACGGATCATCCTATAACGGGCTCTTAGCGGGGGAGTGAGATAGCAGATGGCTGTCCTCTTACCGAGCTACAGGCTGCTATGAATCAGCGCATGAATACCTCATTGTTCAGATGGACACTTTTCTCATAAAACCTTGAGCTGTGTTTGCTTTCTCTCTCTCCTCTCGACACGCTTAAAAAAACATAAAAATTCACTCTTGTCAGGGTTTTCCAACATTGACTCTGTCAGGATTTCATAAGTGGGTTTGGATTCTGCTCAGCTCTGCTCTGTAGACCTGGTTTTATTTGATCTGTTTGCCATGTAAATGAAATCCCACTTTTCTATAATCAGCCTGTCTTCACACTGGGGGATGCTGGTGCTGATAGAAATATTTGATGCCAACAAACGATGACCTTCCACTTTCTTTGGGCGAATTATTGTCCCAGAATATCCATCTGAGGAATCTTCTCTGTGTGAACTTCCAAGTGTCGACATGGGAGGGGAACAGAGACGCCTGGGCTGCTGTTGTAAACGCCGCCTTGTAAATCCACTGCAAACATTCCCAGGTCACAGAGGTCGAGCAGCAACAACTACTTGAAAATAAACTTACACTGGAACGTTCTGGACTCGTATGAGCCTTCAGAGACGTGGAAAACCAGCAGGAAAGCGTCCAGACTTCAGCCATGTTTATGTAAACACAGAATAATTAGGAAAATGGAGGTTAGGATTATTCAACAACACACTGAACTTTTCACTAATGCATGAGCTGTCATCATCTGAAGCAGTGAATCATCATAAAGGAATAGTTTAGTTCCTTTGATGTGGAATGTTGTAATGTCTTAGATTTGCAGAAATGTCCTTGAGTGGCACCATTCTGGACAAAAAGGATTGACAAGTTAACGGCTAGTCACAGCGAGACCTTTTACCTGAACATTTGATAGTGATTCCTGCAAATGCTAATTCATTAAACATTTTACTTCAGTTTGTCTTTACACTGTCATTGTAGAAGCATCGGGAAGTGCTGCATGCAGCTAGCTTAGCCTCCAAACATAGAATTGTCTGTTGGGGCTGAACGAGTTCAGGAAAAGATTGAAATGCGATTTTTCGATGAGAAATTGGGATTTCTGTTCAATTCACAATATTTTTCTAATTAAGTTCCATTATACAGTGTTTCCCTTACATAGCTGTAGCTGTGGCGGCCCGCCAAGGCTGAGATCTTAGCGCCACGCGTACAAGATCCCGTTTTATAGATTTTTTTTTGTGTGCGCTGTTTCCCGAAGAAGCAGGAACTATTCTTGTGATCACAGCCGACAGGCAGCAAGGAGGAGGAGGCAGGGCAGGGTGGTTACAGCTAGGGATGAGCCGGATACTCATTTCAGACGTGTATCCGGTACGGATAAAGCATTTTTGACGAATACGAGCATGAAACGAGTAAAACTCGTAAATATCTGTAATTGTGCTGCGTCAGTCACTGCCTCCGCTCCGGTCGGGTTTTTAAAAATTATTTTAACTCTCTCTCTCTCTCTCTCTCTCTCTCTCTCTCTCTCTCTCTCTCTCTCTCTCTCTCTCTCTCTCTCTCGCTCTCTCTCTCTCACACACACACACACACACACACACACACACACACACACACACACACACACACACACACACACCTTAATCAACATTGTTTTGTTTAACTTTGTGTGGGAAAAATGCCAAAAACGTTAGGAAAAAATCAGTTTAATAAAAAAAAAAGTTGTATCTGGTTCTAGTATTTCATGTTTCCTAGTTCCTACTGCATGAGTTCAGATGCATTAATTCATGCACTTAAATATTTAATGTTCTGATTTTACTGAAAAACTTGTTCTGTAATAGTTCCTTTACTGTTGTGATCAAAACTATTAATCTCAATTCTGAGGCTGCTCTGTAAATAGTTTTCAGATAAACAATACACATAGCAACTTCTGATCAATCCATATCAATTTCAGATTTAAAATAATATATTGATATAAACCACACCCACTAATTTCCAAATAATAAATAAGAGGTGCATTCATCTGTGTATCTCCTTTGATTCTCATTAGTAATATTTTCAGCACCAGAACAATGAAGCAAAGAAACAGATTCCTCAGTTTATGTTAGTAATTTTATTTATTAGGTGCATCTGACCTGTTCTATTTTTCTCTGAAATGAGATCAAATCAGTGCTTCTATGGGTTGTCTCCTCTCTGCACTAGAAAAATGTACTTTATTATAATGTTCACTGTAATGCATCTTGATGTTCTTAACAGATAAATTAAATCAAAGATATTGGTCAGTAATGCCAAATATGTAAATTTGTGTTTCAGTCATGTTTATACTGGCTTAAAAATACTTCATTAAGTCTACTAAGCAGGGGTGTAGAAGGTGTTTAATGGGGCCAGCCCAGTAATGATCTTGGACCAAAATAAAGGGGGCAGAAAGTCAAATACAGGGGGGCAGATGGAGATGTTTTTCCAGACGCCAAGAAAAATTAAATGCCAAATCCACCCTGCAAAGTGTGTCACTGAGAGTTTAAAACAAAATGTATTCTTATGCAAACATTGGGTGTATTCACCTTTAATATAGTTATTAAAATGCAGCAGTTGCTGGATTGGTGCAGTTCAAAGTGGAGTGCATCAAATAAAACAATATTAACATAAAGATGAGATGTGTCATAATTTCATGAAGCATTGATTCAAGGCAGGATGCATCCATGCTTTCATGCTGGCGACAGCCTGTTGCAGCAGTTACACAGGTGTGCCTAATAAAGGGGCGTGTGAGTGCACATAGGCTTATTTGGCAGTGTGCTACGTGACGCCCTCATTCAGTGTCATTCAGTAGCGTCTGTAGCGTAAATGTTGATGGCTCGTGAGCTCTTCTTACAAGCTTGCTTTTGTACCTTGATCAGTCTAACAGGTGCTGTCCTGTCTCGATTATTAGTCAACATGTCCTAAGTCTGGAGAACAAATGTCATCTGTGCAGAATGGTCGTACTGTCTTGATCAAATTGACACTAATGTGTTGTCGGAGCACGTGGTGTCCTCGGCAGGACACGAGCCAGAAGTTGCCAAGGCATTATTCTTGATTCAGAAACCTTTGGGGAGCAGACGCAGGAGTTATTTCCCTAAGGGGGATCACATGTTGTTTTGCATTCTGAGGGAAGAAACAAGCCTTTGTCAGAACCTTTAATGGATTTTTGGCCCCTGTGCATGCAGTGTGTTTATTCCCCAGAGCTGAATGTGGCCCGGCTCTGTCGCTCCTGCCTGGCCCTAGACAGGATGAATCTAACCCCAGGCTAAGTGGGCCAAACTTAGCAGCGAGCCACATTCCTGTGCCCCCGTGGTCCAGCTGAGGCAGGGGCCGGACATTAAATCAAATCTAACTTTAAAGAGTCCATAATCAGCTTCTGGTGGCAGCCGCGGCCCTATGCAGAGCAGAGTAAGACGTGGGGACAAGCACATCTTTGTTTTCCACTTCTCTCTGAGAAGGAGGGGCAGTTAGGATGTGGAGTTGTCTCGGTGTGGAGATGGTGTGAGGTGAGCTTACACATTACCTCAGCCAGAAAGCTGCTTTTGTCTCTTTTCCCTACGTCTTTATTGTGTTTTCCACTCAGTTTAAATAGCCTGCCGACTCAAAGGCGAGCCGTCGCCTGATGATTTTCGTGGAGACGTTGAGTCTGGGCGTACTGTAAATGTGTTTGCTCTGCTGCAGCACGGTCCCAGTCGGCCTCTTGTCCGTTGGGCCTGGGAGGTTGGGTGTGGGGGGGTGGGGGGTTGATTTACGGCTCCTAAAAGGTTTAAAACAGGCAGAAACAGACAGGTATAATTAAGACCAATTTTCCTGCCAATCAGTCACTGGTCAGTGGATCAGCAACAGTCGGCTCAGGTTGCTACTTCTCATGTCGGCTCCTGACCCCGAAGCACCGACTGCCCACTGACTCCTAATTAACTACCCTCAATTAAACTCTAATAGGCTGATTAACAGAGCCTTAGTTGAGCTGTAATGGCCCGTCGTTTCCTCCCAGTGCCCCTCAGAAATGCATCCTGGTCCTAGCACGTTAATCACCGCCCACTCTCCCCGAGTCTGTCTGTCACTGGCAGGATGTGGATTATCTTTGCAGCCGTGTAACAGTCTCATGTATAATCAGTTTAAGCATTTGCACAACAATTTCACAACAAACTCACAAGTGCCTCAAAAGCCATTGCAGTGTTGTTTGAACAAGTTGTAAAATGCCCCTGTTGAAAACGCAGTCACTGTAATTATAGCAGAAAAAGATCTGATTGTTCTGCATTTTCTAAATGCTTTACTCCTCTGTAATTATATTTTGGTTCGTGTTAGCTGACGGTTTTCATCTCATCTTCTGAACTCATCACACTTGACCTCGTGTTTTCTAAAGGAAAGTCTTGTTTCAAAGAAAAAATGAAACACCTGGCTACTTTTTCAGTAACAATGAAAGTCATCTCACCACTGCAGGAAGGGTTACTCTCCCTCAAGGAATCGAAACAACAAGACATCAATACTGGCCATGATCTGGTGGGTCGTTCCTGCACAAGCCACCAGAACAGCAAACCGTGGCCATGCTGGATAAGCTTTATGGAGGCCGTAACAGTTCTCACCACATTCATCCTTATTGTTTAAACCAGCATTAAAAAGCTTGTTTCTAAATATGAGAAGCCGTAAAGCTTCTGGATTAGTCGCTCTTCCAGGGGAGCTGAAGATTTATTTGACTCGTTTCTGTCAACTTAAGGAACCGAAAGTAGAAGTAACTTGTAACGCTGCGTGCCGCGTCGCATGGGTGGCTGTCTGAGAGCCATAAACATAAGGCCTCCATAGAAGCAGTAGAGCTGAGAAAAGAGGGGCTGTTAGGCAAACCAAACAGCAGCGTTGAGTAAAGGAGCGCTCCACGCGGGCAAATCACTTATGAAGAGAAACTGGCTGCCAACCTAAATATAAATCACATGCTGTTGACATCCATGTGGTTTCTTGAGGTTTAAATTCTCTTTTTAAACAAATCGTCGAGTAAAAATTCAGCAGAGCAGAGTCTCGGTGGTGTCTGCGATTAGATCCTCGTGAGTGTGTTTTTTGACCAGCACCACGACACACAAAGAGACTCTCTGGTTTTACAAATGGTCGGTTGGTGCTCGCTGGCAGCAGACGTCGTGACACGTGTGTCTGTTTCTATGGGAGTTGCTATACGCTGACAGTAATTTAAAGGTGGTTTGTGTGGCTCTGTGTGATCCAAACATGGGTCTTACAGCAGATTATAGGCTACACATTTCACTCATCAATCAAAGTGCCGGAGTACGCCTGTCGTCTTTTCACATGGAACCACTACAGTTGCTGCTTGGAAGGGATGACAAAGTGGACTTTCTGTTTTTTCTTCCTGCATCTCGACATGACTTTAATACCGTCTAAGTGTTAATCATTTCAAATTGCTCTTTTCTGTTGCCGAGTGACAGCACCAGCACATTAGAACAGTTTAAAAGAGCCTTTTATCTTACTTGATCTCACATTCTGGCGCACTTTTCTCTCTTCTTAACTTTTGAAAGTCCTTGTTTCATAAAAGTGTACGATTTTTTCATATTGTGAAAGAACGAGGACAGCTGGATAACTGAGGTCAAGTGAATAAGGTTTACTTTCTGTTGTTCTCCTTCATATAAAGTAAATTTAAGTTTCGTGTTCAGTCATAATAATACCTTGGTGTTACCAACCTGCAGCCACCATCAGCTACTAACGACCATCTGAGTTGCTAAGTGAACATTAATATCTTAATGTTGCTCAAAAAAATCTGTTTTATTGTTTTAGTTCCTCTTGGGGCAACTTTCAGATATTTTTTCCATCCATGTTAACTCATTCGCTGCCAGCGTTTTTCAGCTTTTTCGCTGTGTTTTTAAGTCACAGAACGTTGCGCTCTATGATGATGTCAACGTCAAAACAACCAAAACAAAGAGGAAACTCGCCTCTTACATCAGTAGGAATCCTCACATTTCGAACGTTATCCGCTCTTTCATAATTTGTTGTTGAATTGTGATCGGCAGAAGCTTTACTGGTTCGCGCCTCAATTTGTTTTACAGCAGCGGCCCAAAACGATCTCATAACACATGGATTTTCTACTTCCTGATCATGTGACGTGTGACGTATGCGGATGAAGATCAGCTTTAGAGCTGAGGTGTTTGTTCTCACGATGCGGGGGCTCGTTCTGACGCCCACACAGTAAAAACATGCAAATGACGACGGCAGTGAACATTTGGATTTAAAATGATGTTTATGTATTTAGCAGACGCTTTTGTCCAAAGCGACTTACAAGTGATAATCGGCAGAGGCTAACAACAACAATAACAACAACTTGACATCAATCATGGAGAGGAGGGAACAAGGAGTGGACAGTAGAGAGGGGGGACAGGTGCAGGGAGGGTGCTAGTTTAGAAGATGCTCTCTGAAGAGCAGGGTCTTCAAGAGTTTCTTGAAAATTGAAAAGGAAGCCGCTGTTCTGGTAGTGCTTGGTAGGTCGTTCCACATTTGTGGAACGATGCATGAGAAGAGTCTGGATTGTCCTGAACGTGGTGTAGGCACTGCTAGCCGACAATCCTGTGATGACCGGAGCGGCCGGGCCGAGACGTAAGCCTTTGCAAGAGGATTCAGGTAGATGGGAGCCGTACCGTCTCGGACTTTGTATGCTAGCGGTAGCCAGTGGAGCTCAATGAACAGAGGGGTGACGTGTGCTCTTTTTGGCTGATTGAAGACCAGATGCACCGCTGTGTTCTGGACCATTTGAGGAGGTCTCACAGTACAGCCTGGAAGACCAGTTAGAAGGGCATTGCAGTAGTCGAGGCGGGAGATGACAGTAGATTGCACCAGGAGCTGGGTGGCATGTTGTGTTAGGTATGGTCTGATCTTTCATATGTTATACAGCACAAAGCGGCATGAACGAGCAACAGAGGTAACATGATCTTTAAAGGTCAGGTGTTCATCAATCGCAACACCCAGATTTAGAACTGCCTTTGAAGGAGCCAGAGATAGGAAGTCATTTTGGAGTGAGATATTGTGCTGTATGGATGGTTTTGCTGGGATGACAAGTAGTTCAGTTGTAGAGAGGTTGAGTTGGAGATGGTGGGATTTCATCCATTTTGATATGTCAGAGAGACAGTTTGATATTCGTGCAGAGACAGTGTGGTCGTCCGGTGGAAATGACAGACAGAGCTGGGTGTCGTCTGCTGAAAGAGACAAATGATGACTTTTGTCGTCAATGGCAGTGAATGAGTTAAACGATAAAAAGTCAGCACAAAGAGCTAAGCCTAAACTAAGGCTGAGTTTTTATTGCAGCAGAAGATAAGGGGTGTAGGAGTGGATGAACATCTGACTGTTTGGACCATCAACTTCCTCACCAACAGGCCACAGTATGTGAAGCTGCACAACTGTACATCTAAGGTGTTTGTGTGCATTACTGGAGCTCGACAGGGTACAGTGCTCTCTCCCTTACTTTTCACCTTCTACACCTCGTACTTCACCTACAACACCAGCAGCGGTCGCCTGCAGAAGTTCTCTGATGAGTCGGCCATTGTTGGCTGTGTGTCTGAAAGGAATGACCTGGAGTACAGGTCAGTCATCATGGAATGTATGGGCTGGTGTGAGTGTAACCACCTTTGCTTGAACACCAGTAAGATGATGATTGACTTCCAGAGAAACGCTACTCCCCACTCACCAGTAAACATCAAGGGAGCAAACATTGAGGTGGTGGATACCTTTAAGTACCTGGGTGTTCACTTCGACAGCAAACTGAACTGGTCCAACAACACAGATGTTCCGTATAAAAAGGGCCAAAGCTGCCTCCACCTCCTGAGGAGGCTGAAGTCCTTCAGAGATAATTCCCAGCTGCTAAAATCCTTCTATCGTTCTGTTGTTGGCTCCGTTTTTCACTCTGCTGTGGTCTGTTGGGGTGCAGGCAGCACTGACCGAGACAGAAAAGAGACTGAACAAGCTAGTTAAAAAAGCTAGCTCAGTTCTAAGCTGCCTACTAGATTCATTTGAGAAGATGTGTGAAAGGAGGATGGTGGAGAAGATGACCTCTATCTTGGAAAACCCCTCCCATCCACTGCATTCCACTGTGGAGACCATGGACAGCTCTTTCAGAGGCGAACTGAGATATCCCAGATGTAAAACAGAACGCTACCGTAGGTCATTCATCCCCTCTGCAGTGAGTGTAAAACTCCTCAGTTTAAGTTTTACTGGCATTATCCGGGTACAGGACAGTTCCTGTCATGTTAAAGGGGCATTATGGAAGTGTGACAGCCAAAACAAGTATAGAAATAATAAATTTCTTCTTCATACATTCTCCTGCAATGCCCTGGTCCTGTAGAATGAGCCCTGGCATTTTTACTGTGATTGCCTGTTTTTCTGTAAAATCGCAGAAAAAGAGAGATGCTCGGGTCGAGCAGGCTGCTTCATGCGCGTTCACGCTCAGGCATCGCCCTCCAAACCGTTCTTTGAACGTTGTTTCAACTGTGATCAAGCATATAAATGTTACAGATACAAAAGACGTCACTGGCGCTGTAGCTCGTCTAGTAAGATATTGGACTTTCGTGCGGAAGACCTGGGTTCGATTCTGGATGTGAACATAATTATTTAGAGATTCTTTTTTACATTAATGGTATATTTTTTTACAGTAAGATGCCCACATTTTTATTTGAGACTCGCCGAACGGCATTGAATTTACAGATAAAAAAGATGTGGGTTCAACTTTCATTTTGGAACAGTTTTTCAAGCAAGGGAAGGGAATGATCTGAGCATGCAGGAGGACTGACCCATCATAAACCTTTGTTGGCTGTGCTGAAGAGAAAGGTACAGAACCAAATTATTTAATTAATTAGCTGCGCGTTCTCCTGTCCTCTGTCCTCCGGGCCACACACACACACACACACACACACACACACACACACACACACACACACACACACACACACACACACACACACACACACACACACACACACACACACACACACACACTCACACTCACACTCACACACACACACACACACACACACATACAAGGGACTGTCTCAGCTGTTATTTTCGTTAAGGAGTGTGCACGTACAGCAGCGCGCCTCGTGCACGAGCCTACTATTGAAGCTGCCGTTACGCTTTTGGCCTGAGGGGGCAATCACGAGCATAAAAATTCAAAACTCCATAAAGTCCCTTTAACTAATGTTACCTTTCATTGTTAATATTGTGTTAAAGCTTAATTTAAAGAAAATTGTAAACTTAAAGGTATGACGAAGGATGTTTCTGAATTTCAGGAAAGAACCGACCTCTCTTCGTTTTGAAAAAAAAATGCACCTGAGAGAGAACGCACAGTCTGTTTAAAAGTAGCTGCCGGCCTTGCAGCTAACTTATTCTAACTAATCTGAAATTTCTTCAAATAGCTTGCCGAACTTTAGCTTACCTGTCGAGCAAAAAACCGGCAACAGAGAAACCCAATCTTAGCTACATTCGAGGACAATCAACGACGGCCTTGCGTGAAAGGTTCACCAGAATGATTGACAATTATGCAGACCAATAGTTCAGATGATCCACCTGGAAGAAAATTACCCTCCATTGTACCTTTAAGTGAAATTGAAATTTCAGCCCAACTGGAAAACTTAACTGCTTCAACAGCCTGAGGCATGGTTCTGCTGCGATGAGAGAAAGAACCTTTAAAGAGAGAAAACTGTCTTTCATCACCGCTGGCTTGAACTACTCAGGAACATCAAACTCTTTTGATGCTGAAAACTTTATAACTCAACTTTTTTGAAAATGAGACAGTTGGGTGGCGCTAACTGGAGCTGAACTGGACCGATGAACACAGCACAGACTAGTGGTGTGGAGGAGAACTGTAATTCAATAAAAATTATTTTACCTTTCAATAAATTAAAGCAAAATGTACAAAAACAACTAAATGTATTGACCAAGACTGTCATAGTCATTGTTATTGTCAGAGACTAGTCACGTTTCATCTTTATAGTGTCGTAGCATAGCGGCACAGCTTGTGTGCCAGCCTGAGCATGGGAGAGAGTCTGAAACACCCTAAAGGGGTGATGCAGACTGCAGTACGCTGGCCTTGGCTGCTTCTCCTAGCAGATGTTGGTTTTCATTTACTGAAGCTCCGTTAGGACCCAACAGATGCACGACGCCCAGACTTTACTTCATAAGACATAATTGTGCCTTCTGTAAATGACAGATGTTTTGTAATATCTGGGCTAATTGGAAGTTATCCACACGCACGCACATACACACAGTCACTTGAGAAATCTTTTGCATGGTGCACCGTGACTTGACATATTGATGTTCAGAAGTCCTGCAGTGCAAGATGAACACACACGTGCTCCCTTTCAATGCTAACTGTCTATGAATGGTGAAAGGCATCCACTGCTGCTCTTTCCCATGTTGGTGTGTGGATTGTGATTGGACCAGCAGCGATGGGCCACAGCTTCCTGGCGTCTCTCATCAAAATGTTTTCCTCTCTCTACCAGCGAATCCTGACAACACACACCACTTCAGAGTCTGTCGCGCTCCCTCTCACACGAAGGTCAAATAATCCTGTCCGTTTGGCAATTTGTAGAACTGCTGCGCTGCCTTTTCTCATGCAAATGTGTGCAAATAGAAAACGTTGTTCATCAGCCTGCCTCTTCAGTTTTTCAGCTTTTTATTCTGGCCTTCCTCTTGTTGCCCTGAGAGAGATGTTCCCTTTCAAGTGATACCTCTTCTGCTTATTCAAGACTTCCTCTTTCCTTCTGACAAACGGCCCAGAGGAATGGTCCGAGCCGGCTCATTGAGCAAGCTTTTCGGGTATTGAAGCGGGAAAAAGAGAGATATGAAGAGATGTTCTGCAGGCGCCACTCTCAGACATCTCTGCTTATATCTTTTTTTTTTGCTTTCATACCGTAGACGAGTTATTCTGTTGGGACATACAAGACACTCTCCCTCATACTCCTCTGCCTCTGAGAGAATACAGGTGCTCTTGTCTGCAAGGGCACACTTGTCTGTACGCCTATCCCACATGTGCAAAAACAGTGATGCATGTCACATGGTCTGGACCACTGATATGTAAAAAACACTTTTTCTAAATATTTGATGGTCTTGGCTGGAAAGAAACTTCTACCCTTTTTTAATCTTGAGAGTTCAGTGAATAGCTGTTCAGTTATAAAGTAGGTAGGAAGAAAAATAGTACACCTTGTACCTTGTGTCAAATAGGTTGTGTCAATAAAACTGCCGATTTTGAGATGTGTTAGAGCTTGGATAGAGGAATAAGTTCAGGAGAAAACGCAGGACCACCGGCTGAGTGAACAGCATTTCCATGCCAAGGCTAATGCTGAGGTGTCGAAAAAATACCTTTACCTTTCCCTAACAGGAGGCTGCTTTGATTAAAACCCTTAGCAAAACAAAGCAGTATTTAGTCAGAGTGGTATGCCAGCGCAGGGGCAGCTCCGGCCATTTTGTCTCCCTTACAGAGTGAGAGCCAAACCCATTTTCCTCTTTTTTTTCTGTACTGGAGCCCAGCAGAAGTGTGATTGATATGTGCAGGTGGTAGAGGATACCCCCCTGAGTAACACGTTCCCAGCTAACTTAAAAGAGAATGGGCCTCACTCTTTGCCATCTTGTGAAACCTGTAGAAAGTCAGAGAAGGCCAGAAGAAAAAAAAGAAGCTCTGTATTTTGGTTGATGTTTCAAACTTCATGTTGGACCAGATTGGGCGAAAAGCCTTTGAAAATCTGTTGTTGTTGTTGTTTTAATGCCCATGGTACTCTAGGCTCTGCTGGTATATACCTGCTTTTACATACAAGGAAATTAAATCCTTTGACACCCTTGTAGGATTGAACAATTCTGGAAAGTCATCTAATTGTGATTTTTTTCTTCAAATGCGATTTTATTCACGATTATTTTCTCAAGGGGCTTTTCTCATATTTTTCAACTAACAGAAGCAAACATTATCCATGTAAGTTGTACTGAATATAAACAAATTTATGCATCTACATATTTATTTACATATATCAACAAGTTTATTTGTCTACATAAACACTCACCAGTAAAGACCAAATTTTGTATTTGAAGGCGCAATGCTTTGCAGCCAGGAGCACATCCCTTGAAGAAGCCTAGGTGTTGGCATCAACTGTGAACATTTATTTGCAGGAAAGAAGTGTGTCCTGTTTTTTGAAGTCTTTTGTGTTTTAGAGTTTTTGACGTCTTGTCCATGCAGAGCTTCCGCAGTTCAGTTACATCCATAGCTGCTAGCTAAAACACGATGGAGTTAAAGTCTCTAATGCAGTGGTTCTTAACCTTGTTGGAGGCACCGAACCCCACCAGTTTCATATGCTCATTCACTGAACCCTTCTTTAGTAAAAAATAAAATATGATTATTTTTACTGGTGCACGAAATGAATTGTGCATTAATATCACCTTGTTCAAATAACAAAACCAACACAGTGCATGAACTCAAAACAACTTACCTCAGTGTGACTTCTGCTGTTGCCTTTGAGAGACCAGTTCAGATATGCGTGGCTTCACCTTGGAAAGTGCCAGTCTCGTGTCATTTTCACAGCAAAGTCTGTTCCTTTTCTTAGTTTTTATGTCCAGCATCCTCGAAAACGATTGCTCACAAAGACATGTTGTAACAAATGGTACAAAAAAATCCAGGGCTTTCTTAGCAATAACTGGATACTTTTCCATTTGTTGACACCAAAATGTTGAGAGCGTTGTTGTTCTGAAGAGTTGCTGTTGAACCTGGCTCTGCTGAAGTTCAATGATTTCGTCGAGGTGTTCATCGTTGGCATCGGCTGTCTCAATAGCAAACGTGAACGGCTGTCTCACCCATGCTGGATATGATGCTCTTGTTGGGAAGTATCCATCGAGAGACTTCACAAGCTCATCTAAGTGCGTGGCAATTGTTTGCTTCAGTTCCATGGGTACAGATATGTCTCCAAGTCCACACACATCTTCGATCTTACTTACACAGTCGTCCAGAAGGGGGAAGTTTGCGAAGTTGTTGTTCTCTGCGCGTCGTTTCCATAACGGTAACTTTTTTTGAAAAGCCTTCAGGTTTTCTTCTGCTTCCATTATGTTAACTCCACCACCCTGCATCTGCTGATTTAGATGATTGAGAGCTGCGAATATATCAGCCATGTATGCTAAAATGAGAATGAACTCAGAATCTTTGAAGCAATCTGCATGACAATGTTGGTGCTCTTGCAACAACTGGGCTAATTCCACACACATGGCAAAATCACGATTCGGCACCTGTCCCCGGGATAACCACCGAACATTCGAATGGTAAAGAAGTACCTCGAATTCAGAGCCCATTTCTTTACACAGCTCACTGAAGATGTGGTGCCTCAGAGCACTATTGCGCACATAGTTCACACATTCCACTACAATTTTTAATACTTCTGCCATTTTGGGCGGCAAGGTTTTTGTTGCCAACGCATGCCTGTGCAGAATGCAATGCGTAACAATGATGTGCGGTGCGTCGGCTTTTACTAGCGCGCCAAAACCAGACTTTCTTCCCAGCATCACTGGAGCTCCGTCCGTACAAACTGCAGAAACCATATCCCATGAAAGGTTGTTGTCTCTGAAGAAGTCATCCACAAGCTTCTTCAAATCAGCTGCCTTAGTTGTTGTTGTAAGAGGCTTACAAAATAAAAACTCTTCTTTTATCATGTCGTCTTTCACATAGCGCACAAAAACGGCAAGCTGGCTTAGATTGGAAACGTCGGTGGTCTCGTCGAGTTGAAGGCAGAATTTTGCCGGCCTTGAAATCAGATCCGCGACTATTTGAGCCAAGATGTCTTTACTCATGCACTCTAGTCTGTCGCTGATGGTGTCATTTGAAAGAGGAATTTGGGATAATTTACCTTCAGCCGCTGTTCCGAGTATCAGATTCGCCATCTTTAACGCAGCTGGTTTTACGAGTGTTTCGCCAATGGTGTGCGGTTTGCCCTGCTTTGCGATCAGATAAGCAACTTCGTACGATGCTGTGAGGATCGGTTTGTTGATGGGTACAAATCCAAGAGCAGACAGAGTGGCCTTTTTGTCGAATCTGGCTCTCTTCACCTTGAATTCAGCAAGCGTTGTGTTCTTGTGTTCCCCATCTCCATGCAGCTTCAAGAAGTGTTCCTTCAGTTTTGCAGGTGCGAGACTAGAGTTGCTCAACTTGGCATTGCAAATCATGCAGATGGGACGCTGACTCCCGTCACGTTCCGTGATACATGTAAATCCATGTTTTACATATTCGTCTGACCACTTTCTTTTTTTGCCCGACATAGTTAGCATGGATTAAAATATTCCATAAGAAATCACACGACAAACCGACAGTCACACGTTTTGGCGGTTGGAGGTGGACGTGGGGTCGGCGTCACTAACGCTAACCCAACGTCACTGACGCACACCGCTGGTCCCCACTGAGAAGGAGGTCTCACTCTGCTGCTTATCCAGCGCTCTCAAAGCGGACCTGTAGGGAGTCTCACTCAGACACATATACAACCCATATACAGAGGTTGCACTCTGCTGCATAAACAAGCTACCTCAAAGCGGACCGGTAGGAAATCTCCGAGCAGGACGCATTCAATGACTGTGCCCACTAACTGCAGACTAGACTGAGGGGTGGACCTCTGCGGCAGAGGCTCCACCGAACCCCTGAGACCGACTCACCGAACCCCTAGGGTTCGATCGAACCCAGGTTAAGAACCACTGCTCTAATGGTTTTCTAGCTTTACTAAAATATCTGTCTGTATTTGATTAATGGCAGTTTTTACTTTTTAGTAGACTCCAAATGTAAGAATTTCACATGTTCCTAATTCGTAATTTGTAAGAACGTAAATGGTGATATTATCATTAGCGTCCCAATGGGTTTTTCCATGCATATTAGCATTGTGCTAACCACTCGCTGCCAGTCAAATTGCAGCCTTTGTGATTAGAAAATCTCCTTTTGTCACATTTAAATTTAATTGCAAATGTAATTAATCATTCAGCCTACACCTAGTTTATCCAGAGGCAAGTTTGTAAATGACAAAAAAATGTCCTATTTCCTGTGATCTGTTTAAACTTTGAATTATGTTTGAACTGTAGGGTCTACCTGGGCAACTGAGCGAGCTGGAGCTTTCTTGCTTGATTTGCTACAATCCCATTGTTCTCTGTGAGAATACAATAACCCCAATAACCAGCGGTGGCTTCTCTGCCGTGCTCCTCGCTCGACACGCGAGATCACTGAATCCCTCGAGACTTCAAAGGTTACGGTTTGTTTATGCAGTCCACCATTAAACAAAAGAGAAGGAAATCACGTTTGATATAACTGTTTGAGGTCAGATATGATGTTGTTCCTATCTACTGCCAGGATTAAAGCCATGAAAACACACCGCTGCACTTGTGGAACAATGCTGTAAGTAAATAAGTCGTTGGGTCCCACGTAAACTTCATATAATAATAAGCGATATGAGTGACCATCTACCGGTTTTTGCTTCTTATGACTGTCATTATAAAAAAGAAACAGAAGAAACTAACTATATGTATAAAAGAATGAAAACAGACCAGAGGTTAAATAGTCTTAAAAATGATTTATTAGAACAAGATTTGAATATTGTTTATGAAAAAAATGAAGTAGACCAAGCATATGATTCCTTTTTTAATATATTTAAAAGTCAATTTGACAGAAACTGTCCAGTTATCAAAAATATTCAGAGGAATAAGTATAAAGAAAAACCGTGGATGACAAAAGGACTACAAAATGCATGCAATTAAAAAAACACACTTTACCGAGAATTTATTAAAAACAGAACGACAGAAGCAGAACAAAAGTACAAAAGATATAAAAACAAACTCATAAATATAGTGAGAAGGTGTAAACGTGAATATTTTATTAAAAAGTTAGAGCACAATAGAAACAACATAAAAGGCATCTGGAAAGTATTAAATGGCGTAATTAGGAAAGAGACAGGGAATAATAACTATCCGCAACATTTTATAGAGAGAAAAAATAATATTACAAACATGAATGAAGCAGTGGATGAATTCAACAAAAAATTTGTAAGCATAGGATGAAAATTGGAGGAAAAAATAATAGTTGATGAGATACAAACGGATGCCACAGAGTATGTTGAAAGAAATATAAATTCTGTTTTTTTAAGAGCAGTTGATGAGAAGGAGATTTATGAGATAGTTAGAAATATGAAGAATAAAACCAGTACAGACTGGAACGATATTGATATGAAAACACTGAAATGTGTGATTGAGGGCATTGTAAAACCATTAACACACATTTGTAATCTTTCTTTTCAAAAGGTTTTTTTCCGAATAACATGAAAGTAGCAAGGGTAATTCCTATTTACAAGACAGGAGATAAGCATCAATTTACAAATTATAGACCTGTGTCAATACTATCACAATTTTCCAAAATATTAGAAAAGCTGTTTATTAAAAGATTCGATAATTTTGTTGATCAATGTGAGTTGCTGACGGAATGCCAGTATGGCTTCAGAAATGATTGATCTTAATGAGGAAATAACAGAATGCATTGACAAAAAGAAGCATGCAATAGGGTTGTTTTTAGATCTGAAGAAAGCTTTCGATACAGTAAACCATGACGTATTGATGAGAAAAATGGAAAAATATGGTTTCAGGGGTATAGTTTTGGACTGGATAAAAAGTTATTTATCAAATAGACAACAATATGTGCAAATAAATCAACATAAATCAGGACTAAGAGAGATACAATGTGGGGTACCTCAAGGATCAGTCTTAGGACCTAAACTATTCATAATGTACATAAATGACATTTGTAGGGTTTCACAAGTATTGAAGTTTGTATTGTTTGCAGATGACACAAATGTTTTTTGCTCGGGTGTGGAATTGCAACAGGGATGTGGTCACACAGGAAATAAATAAATTAAAAAAATGGTTTGATGTAAATAAACTGTCACTAAATTTAGAGAAAACAAAATTTATGTTGTTTGGTAATGAAAGTAGATACAATGAATTAGATATAGTAATTAATAATGTAAAAATTGAGAGAGTATATGAAATAAAATTTCTTGGGGTGGTCATAGACAGCAGGATCTGTTGGAAGCCACACATCAAATATGTTAGGGGGAAGCTTGCACGGGGCATTGCTATATTGAGGAAAGCTAAGTATATTTTTAATCAGAAAGCACTTTATATATTATACAATACGATGCTACTGCCATATTTGAGCTATTGTGTAGAGGTCTGGGGAAACACGTACAAAAGTCATTTACAAACAATAACGACAATGCAGAAAAGGGCTATCAGATTAATAACAAATGCAGGATATTTGGATCACACAAATGCACTTTTTATTAAAACACGGACAGTGAAGTTCCAGGACTTGGTTAAATACAAAACAGCACAAATAATGTATAAAGTAAGAAATGAATTAATGCCTGATAAAATACAGAAACTGTTCACAGAGAGAGAAGGAGGATATAACCTGAGAGGGACACTAAACTTAAAGATACATAAGTTTAGAACAACATTAAAACAGATGTGTATCACAATAATAGGGGTTAAATTATGGAACAATTTAGAAGAAGAAATCAAAGTAAGTACAAATATAAATGTGTTTAAAATGAATTATAAAAAACATATTCTGAACAAGTATATAGTGGAAAATAGATGATTTATGTGGGTGTCCTTTATTCCAAGGAAAAGTAAATTGCATCAATTGTAAAAAGATGTTTTTTTGTTTTGTTTTGTTTTTCCATATAATTTGGTGGTTTTTTGGTGACTTGTACCATTTTGTTTGTTTTAATGTAGGTTTTGTGTTAGATTTAAGTAAACAAGTAAAAATTACTTGTATAAAGGGGTAGGGATATATAAGTTTCCACTTCAGCCTACTCCTTTTCAAACACAGAAGGGATGATATGTATTTTTTCTGTTTGTGGTACTTTTTAAAAAATTATGTATGTTTTCTTTGTTTGAAATAAACTAAACTAAACTAAAACTAAAATATATATGACATAGCATCGTTGCAATACTTTTATTTAGAAAATTACCCGGTATTTTACACTGAAACTGTGTGTGATTTTCTGTCTTGCCCCATGTTAACTGTGGTATTTGACACATCCCAGAAGCGGCTCGCGGAAAAACTAGAATCCAATCCTATCTGTAGCGGCGCGGAGCAGCGTGCTGCTTCTGGGACACCTCTGAAAAGTGCCGTGTCGCGGCTGGTTTGTTACACTCCATAGATTATAATGGATTCTATTTGAAATGATGCCGCACCATGTGGCTTTAGCTTCTAGTGTGCAGTAGGGGTTAGGAGTGTTTCAAACCAGCCACAACATGGCAATTTTCAGAGGGATCCCAGAAGCGGAAGATTTGAAGAGATAGGATTGGTTCTTTTTTTGCCGCAAGCCACTTCTAGGGCATATCATTTTTAACAAGTTAGCATAGGGCTAGACAGGAAATCACACACGGTATCAGTGTAAAATCCCCAGTAATTTTCTAAATAAAAATACTGCAGCAATTCAGTTTCATAAATATGTAGCTTACGTGTGACCCAACAGCCTATTTACTCCCTGTATTACTTCAGAAGTGCAGGTGTGTGTTTTCATGGCATTATTCCTGGCAGTGGAGAAGAATAACCTCATAAATGACGTTAAACAGTAACATCGAACGTGAGTTCCTTTTCTTTGGTTTAATGGCGGATTGCATAAACAAACTGTGACCTTTGAAGTCTCGAGGGTTTTTGTGATCTCGCGAGTCCAGCGAGGAGTCCAGCGAGGAAGCCATACCACAGCCAAGACTCTCCTGGTGTGTAATGGACCGCATTGAAGCTCGCGAGTAAAACGTTTGGTGCCGCCATTGACATATATACTGGACAATTCGTTTCCATAGGCTCCAATAATAAGTTTTTAAGCCAAAATGGGAGGTGGCCACCACCGCCGTTTTGACCGTGTCACAGGTTCCTTCAAGCCCAGACAATTCCACAAAAGGGATAAGAGGAGGAGCTGAGGGTGGGGCTGTAAGGCTGGGATCAAATGACGACACCCGTCGAACTGAAGCGATGTAGCTACAAGCTAACCCAAAGCTAACGCAGAGGTGGGAGCTAAGCTAACAGAGGTAGCTACCTAGCTACAACCGGAGTTAACTGTACACAACACCGGAGCTTCTGAGTCAGAGATGCACCGGGCTGCCCGCTGGGTAAAACCGGGTGGAACACAGAGGTCTCCCGAGAGCTCCACAAGCCGGCAGCCGCACAGCAGACAAGCGCCGCTGCGATCAGAGATTCAAATTCAGATTCAAAGATACTTTATTAATCCCAGAGCGAAATTAGATGCGCCGAGCTGCGGGCAGGGGACCATACCGATAGTCGGAACCCAGCTCCAACAACGTGCTATATTTCAACCCATTTTCTAAAGTGCAGCATAATGTTAAATGCACTGAGTTTTACCCTATTACATTTAAATTTCATGGTTAAACAGTACATGTTAAAATCTAAGCTCAGCTAGTGCAAAAGCGGCAGTGACCTAAAATACATAAATATAATTTTACTTACCGAAAAAAATGAAGTGGAGACTCCTTGGACGAACTATTAGTGAAATTAATGCCACAGCAAGCCATTTTGTCCAACAATTGCACAAATAATATCCAAAAAGGACGCACAAATGCTACAACTAAGTTGAGAGACTGAAAATCGCAGAACAGTTTTAAGGCAAGGCTGAGGCTCAGGCTGAGGCCTTTCCACGGAGCTAGCTCTGTGGTCACGTGGGTCTGATGCTCATTGATTGGTCAGAATGTTAGGCTTTTAATACACTTAAACAGAAGAGTGACAAAAAAATTCACCCCCCTCAGAGTTGTCATGAGTATAAACTAAATCTATTAAACCTAAAACATGTATTGGAACCAGGCTGTAAACGTGTTTATTTCTGCTGTGAAATTGGTATTTTTAACATTGGAGTCAATGAGGATTTGCTCGCTTCTGACACCAGCCCCTAGTGGATGAGGTTGGAACTGCAATTTTTCTCACTTCTGTGTAGGCTTCAATTTCAGACCCGCATTATAGGGGCTTGGGTGGCGCTGATGCCT
The DNA here is from genome assembly GCF_043380555.1 of Nothobranchius furzeri. Lineage (NCBI taxonomy): Eukaryota > Metazoa > Chordata > Actinopteri > Cyprinodontiformes > Nothobranchiidae > Nothobranchius > Nothobranchius furzeri. The sequence continues at coordinate 43,689,007 of NC_091743.1, forward strand.
CCAGTGTGAAACAGGGTGCTTCAAGGCTTCCACAATGTCCTCCAATTAAACAAAACATAATCTAACTCAAATGTTCTGAAGCAAAGAATAGGTCACAGATATCTTATGTGCTTGATGTTTAAAATGAATTATCTGAGTCAGTTCAGATGAATCATCTGAGATCGCGGTTGCAACTGTCACTTAGCCATGCCTCAGAATTACTGCAGATTCCTCTATATCTTTTACTTTCATATCACATGGCACCATCTAGCCTTCTTCAACCAGGACATGCACTTTTCAATGATAACAGACTCAAAAAAACAAACTCACAAAAAAGCATGGAAAATATGAGAGCTCAGGAATCCAGCCAGCTGAAGCAGGACTGATGTAGATAAAAGCAAAACTGGGCCGCAGTGAAAAGCAAAAGGCAGCTCTCAGTTTGGCGTCCAGATTCGTTGGTGCTAGCTAAATTTGGAATTATTGCTAGTATAATAGCAAAAGTGAGAACATGGGTTTCCTTGATTTTCATCAGGCATCATCAAAGGAAGGCTTTGTGGTCAGATTTGGAGGTAAAAAAGATCATGTTTTCACACCGTGGCCCCTCTGCTCAGCAGACACGCCATATCAGGACAACAGCTGCTGTCTCTCAGAAAATGCATACCGACCGCTGGAGCTCAGCTTCCGCACACACACACACACACAAAGCTCTTTATGCTTTGAGCAGACAGAGAACAAAAACAAATATTCTACATCTTATACATGTTTTTGTTTTACGTGTAAAACTACAAACGTTTCCAGAAGCCGGAGTGCGTCTCTTCCCTATGTAGCTGTTGCTGTAACCTTATAGATCTACATCGGGTATCTCAGGTAAAGTGGATGTGTTGTGCCCCACAGCTCAGATTCCTTGACTTGGAGCCAGAACACTGAAAAGCGTCTTGCAGCTGTCCCCCAGCACATCCAGACAAGGCCTTTATCTGATTTCTGGAGAGTTTGGCTCAAAGCTGTGAGAACCACACGGCCGCAGCTCACTCCACTCAAGAGATGAAACTCTTGCACAACTTTTTGCAGAGGGATGGCCACCCAGAACAAACCCCAGAACCTTTGAGACTTTCTGTCAGCGTTTCCGTGGGTCTGATGCTTGTGGTCTCTTAAAACATTATCACTGTGTGCTAAAACTGCTGCAAAAACAAGAGTGGCATGTCTGTCTGATGGTGAAAATGAAAGCTTCTCTGTCTGTCTCATCTGGACCTCCTCCCAGTCCCTTACCTCCAACTCTCTCCTGCAGACAAACCACAAAGACAAACTCTTATGCTCCGCTTCCAACAAAAAAGCACTTCACCTCCTGCAAGAAATGCTCTCATAATTCAAACCATAATTAGAAAACGTTTGCATTAACGACAAGCCTCCTTGCGCTCTAGTTTTTTCTTCCGTTTTGCGTTTTTAAGGTAAAGGCTCACAAACTCCAGACTGCTAACGTCTGTCACAGCAGAAGTCTGATTATTTTAGTGCAAAGGTCCAAATAAACCTGGCGTGGGTCGTAACCTGATTGATCCAAACCAAATGTGCTGCCCTTTGTGACCTTTGCTGAAAGCTTTACCCCTAAGAGTGAGCAACAATAGACCATTTTTTAGCAGCCACTCCCCTAGGCTCTTCTTGTCTTTGTACCAAAGTGAAGACCAGCTCACATGAATGCCTTTATCCTTGCTGACGTTTATTTACACAACACTGTTGGCCAGGGAGTCATGGGACAGGTTTTTGGACAAATAGATGCATCCTATCTCTGTGCAACTTTTTCACTTTTTGAGCTGATTTTCCACTCTTGCAAGAATCCACGAGATCGAGGCAAGGTTACGAGAGGCGATTAGCACCACCTGACCAGCTACCGATCAGCAATCGTGAGCTCGCACAAACTTCTGGCGTGTTTGATATTTTGCTCGTCCCTCGTGAGGGTATCGCACTGTTGAAGCGGCGCTGCGAGCGCCTGCGACCCAAAAAGTACCAGAACCGCTCACGTTGCATGCACAATCATGCATCAACACCGCTCGCCCGCTATTTCCCACATAACACACGCTGTTCGTTTTTATTTCTACACGTTTTTTTTTACTCACAAAGATTGTCAAGAAAGCGTGTTTGTCGTGTTCATGTCAAATTAAACTGATCACAAAACACAGATTTACTTTCTTTATTTTTTTTTCCCCATCCAACCCCCATAAATCCCTGTGTGTCCTCCTGCAGCACTCCCGAAGGACAACAGGCAAAACAAGACAAAAAAGTCTCACGTGTTGTGTAAAAACTGCTATTTTTAGCATATTTTTAGGGCCGACGTGTTGCTACCAGACGTACAGTGTGAGCAGTCGCGTCGCATCCGAGAACTGGGTCGTGCAGTGTGAGCACATGACTCGTGAGATCTGCCCTGCGAGGAAGTCGTACAGTTTGAGCTGAAGCTGAGTGCTACGAGTGAAAAAGTCGCACAGTGTACGCCCGGCTTAAGGCTGAGCCACCCTGCGAAGTAAACTCTTTTTGGCTGCTTGCATTTGCAGTCCTGTTCTTTTGGTCGTTAACTAAATCTCATGACCACTGGTGAGGATTGGGATGAAGATGAACCAAATAATCACAAGTAAAACTCATAAAACCACATCATTCCAAGAACCACAGAAGGCTAAAACCATCCTACCTCTACGGTAGCTTTAATGTAATCAAATGAATTCAAAGAGTTGTTAGATTCACGTTTTCAACATCACTTTAACTTTCCCTCAACATTTCTGGTCTTTCTGCAGGCCCAAAAATCTAATGCCGTCATTGTGTGGTCTCCTTGTTCAGGACACAGCTTCAGTCTGACCATTAAAACTTACCATAGCACAGATAAAGGGCATTGTCCCAGTTTAACTTTAAAATTATAGCACAAATGTCAACTGAGTTTCATCCCCATCAGCAGCATGTGACACTCATGCAGGCAAACATAGTTCGTTATCTCTGGATTCCTCTGAGGAACACTCAAGCCATCAAGAGGCGAAGGTCAACGTATTTCAAGCACGTTCAAAGCCCAGAGGACGAATTGTACGCGTCCCTTTCTGTGTGTTGGTGTAACGCTCTGCAAAGCCTTCAAAAGTCCAGTCAATATTTATGTAATCGCATACATTCTGGACTGACTGAGCTGTGATCAAACGTCTCTTTTATGTGTGACCTTCCGCTGACTCGACTCGCTGAAGCCTTGGAGCAGGATGGGGGTAATCAGGCTTTAAGCTGGGTGTTCGCCACTAATTTGAGCACAGCTTCGTATGTGGGGTCTACCTCCCGCTCACTATCTGTCACCTCTCCCTGTCACACTGAAAAGAAACAAGTCGAGTTCTAACAAGGACTCAAGCACTTGTCTTTGTGACCATTAAATGTCTTTGAATCGATTATTTAACTGGATCATTTTGCCAAGTCTGACTGTCGGACAGCTCTCTTTGGACGTCATTAACAAGCCCTTTATTCAGTCGTCACTTATTATGGAAAACCAAAGACATTTCCTCGCAGGATTAAGGAAACTTCACATGGGTGTCCAGAAGAGCATACCAACATTGCAAAGTCAAGGCTGTAAACCGGCCACCGCTGGTGGAGGCACGGCAGCGGCTAAATATAAGATTTCACAGCCAGTTTTATTTCATAACCCCCTTTGTTTACGGACTAGAAAAGGGATTTGCTTCACCATTAGAAGGTTTTCTCAGATGTTTTTGCTTTCATTTGCCTGGCAGTTAAAGTAAAAAAAAGAAGAAAATCCTCCGTCATCCATGAGTGGCTGCTGTGGTTGTGTGTATCTCCCCGTCATGTTCGAGCCTCGCTCGGCTCTGCTTTGCAGCCCCGTGAATTAAATTACACTATGCAGAAACTCTATAGGGGGCCAGACTGGAGGCTCCACTCGCGCGGTGGTGAGAAGCGGTGAAGTAACTCTTCCATTCGTGTCTTCCATTAGGATTTGCTGCCATCGTGTTGAAATGACAAAATGCCGCTTTTGACTTTGAAAACTGGCTCTCTGGGTCTCTTCTGCTGTTTGCTCAGATGTTCCTCTCCTCATCTTGACTACACATTTACACACACCCCTCACACACACACACACACACACACACACGCACACACACACACACACACACACACACACACACACACACACACACACACACACACACACACACACACACACACACACACACACACACACACACACACACACACACACACCAAACCTCTGATTAATCAAGTATGACTCTCTGAGGAAAAAATGCATCTTGGTGGTTTTGATGCTGCATTTCATGTCAGTGTGCTGTAAGAGGAGAGCAGTAAAGGTTTGTTCGGGATGGCCATCATCCCATCCGTTCTGTCTAGAGTCTGTTTCTGCAAACAGAGGCCAATCAGTACAGCGGCTAAACATTTATAACTTTTACACAAAGCACACTTTTAAGAGGATGAACTATGTCTTTAAAAGTCAGTTAAAACAATACAACTAAAGGTAAACCCTTTGAGATGTGTAAAAATACACCCAGCTAATGAGGTGCACACAGTGTGAGTCTCAGTGTGTACCTGTAGGCCAACACCTCCATACTCTTTAGAGACTTCACTGCTTCACACATTGTGGAAAAGAAGATCTTCTGATGCCAAGAAACACACTTTGGTAGACTGATTGTGAGCTAAGAGTCGTTTACACCACCCAAACACTCGATTACTGTAATCTTCCACCTTCATCACCTGGTTGTGGTGTCACCCTGCCCCCTCGGGTTCAAAGTCTCAGCTCCCACAGCCAACAGATCCATTTGTCTCACTCCTACACATCAGGCCAGGGAAAGTCCAAACAAACCTGCTCTCCCAAAAGAGCAGGAATCAGTCAGCTGGAACCAGAGGAGGGACACTCACCAGCAAACACATGCTTTGCTTTAGTCAATTAGCCCATCCATTTAACGAGGCTTTTTATAACCCCTCCAGAACATCCTGCTGTTGTGCTCTTCATTCCAGAGAGTTGTGTAAACAAGCTGGCTGTTAGAGGAGCGGCACAAGGACCAGACAGATGAGGGATATCAGGAGAAAGTCATCAGGAGCATTAAGAACAGGGATAAACATCACATTTATTAGTGGCTAGTTATTATTGCTGATATTTGTATAAAACAATCGTGTCTGCTTATTTCCACGACTGTCTCTGTTTACCTGATGAAAATAGCTGGTTGTGACTAATTGAAAGTCACATTTTTACATTGTCTACTCGCTCCCATTGCCCGTTGAACATGACATAGCTGTTTGGCAACAAGAATTAAATTACCGAAATGACAGTTGAAGTTTTTTTGTTTTTGATTGGGTAAACCATTTTTTCCACTTCTCCCTCCTACAGGCTGAAAGTGGAATTACGGCTCTTGTGAACTACTCTGCCACAGCCTGGCTCCTACTACAAAAGATCCACACTGTTGGACAAAAAATATGATTACTTACAAGTCCAGCAACAACAAAGCCAGGTCACCATCAGTCTGTGATTCTGTAGCCTCCTTTAGCTCCCTCAAACGTGTGCAGGCTGTGCCGATGTTCTCTCTAGTTTTAGCTCTTTGCTTTGTCTCTTACTTTTACTTCCAGGCTCCGCCATGATGCCAACATAAAAATAGCAAAATTTTCCTTCTTCTTGTGTTTTTATTGATGGTCGGCAAACTGACAAAGCTAACTGATACCAGCACAGTAAAAAGCTTTTGCCGTAAAGTAGGTAGAGACCTCCCACAGTTGTTCCTACCTGAACCACCAAAGTGCTGTGCAGAGTGCTGTTCAAAGTGAAGTTTCAGGCTCAAGAACCACTGAAACCAGTTTGAAAGCAATAGCTAAAGTGATTAAAACTCTTTAGAGTTGCTCTGAGTGCAGAATTGAATTAAAGCAGTAAAGGTTTTAAATGAATTCATGTGGACAGCTCATGTCTTAGCTTTAAACTAGTTGGATCTGATGTTGAGAAATGATGAATATATATTGTCAACTCATTGAAGTGATTTTATGTCAGATATTATACAACACACGTTACCTAGCATGACTAGCATGGAACAGGAAACTCTGGAAGTGTTAAGCTTGGTTTATGCTTGACGCATTTACTTTCCGCTTGGTGATGCGGCTCGCGGATGGAACGTGCTTCACAACTCGCAGCGTTTATGGTTCATGTGGCTTGTCTCTGCGGTGAGCCAATATTCTCCCAAACTGTAGGGGGCAGCATGGAGTTCTACGGCATGCATCCAACACTACACCATAGTAGAAGTAGAACTTACTGTTGTTTACAACATGGCATTCCAGCATTTTTAACAGCATTCTCGTCTTTTCCGACAGTGTGAGCTATTTCTCTCCAAGAATTATTAACAACATGTTGATCACGGTGATCTCTGAGAGCTGAATCATACAAATGTGTGTATTTACGAACCTCTGCCTTACTAGTTCTTGCCGGTCCGCCATGTTTTTCCGCGTCCGTCCGTCCGCGTGGTTAAAAAATTTCCTAGGTGCGCGGTGCGGAAAGTTTGAGCCGTGCGGAGGCGCGGTGGAGGGGCGTGGTTGTTAAAATGACGCAACTTTTCCGCACGGAGCCGTGCGAACCTCGCGGACCCGTCAAGCAAAAACCAAGCCTTAGTGGTCATGAATAAAAACTAGCATTGATTTTTTTTATTCTGTATCAGCATCAGTATCATCAAATACTCCAAGTATTTGGTTTAGAAAAACATAGTGTTGGTGTATCTAGATGGGAACTTCATGTTTTCGTGACATGTTGAAAAACAAACATGCACACATAGAAACAGGCTCAAATTTGCAGGATTTCTGGGATTAGAGAGAACACACTTTCTTTAGTTTTGGCATTTTGAGCGCAAATCCTTGGACACCATCGCTTAAAGGTTTTGCAGCTCAGTTTTCTGTGGAAGGATAAAGGTAAAGCTTCCTCTCATGCTTTTTGCACACAGAGAAATCCGAGTGTCATTCTGTTTTACTAATTAAAACGAGCCAAGGCGTTAGAATTTCTACCTTTGTTAAAATCTCAGAAGACAATTGGTGTGTGTTAAAAACAAAAGAAGAAGAAAAAGTGAGATTTTTCGGCTGCTGTGGGCTACAGGATGCTGGCTCAAGATGGTGGCTGTTTGTCAGCAAGAACAGAAACAGGTTTTCTTGAGGTGCAACATTTCTGCCGTGAACAATTGTGTTAACTGTATGAGTTGTACACTCATTAACAAGTGTGACATCACCAGCTTGTCAAGGCAGCACAAAGATTGTGCTGCGTCTCTGAAAGGACTTTTGTCTCCTGTAAAACACGAAGGAACAAAAAGAGGAAGGTGTATGTCGGATGCTGTGAAGAGAGCCTAAGAAAACATTTCTGTTCCCATTTGGACAAAAAGGCTGTGTGGCCATATTAGCCAAAGAAAATATGGAGGAAACAAAGAAGGGAGTGGAAATAAAGCTCTCTTCGTTCCAGCTGGTTTGTTGAAATGCTGCAGTGCTCCGAGGAGCAGATCCTTCCAGGTTCCACTAATCTAAGCACATCCAGTCTGGTCAACGCTTTCACCCAGTGCTCACTTTGAGCCCTGATATTTCCTTTTTCTGAGCTGGATGTGTGGTCCATTGTGAGAGTGGTAAAAGACCAGAAACGCAGGACCACCAGAGTGTTGCAGGACTGCACCAACACCCAAACATCTTCACATGTAGTGCCATCCTCTTTCTGTCTTTCTGCTAGTTCATCCATATGGTTCATTGGAGAGTTTTCCTCTTGACTCAGCAGAACATGTTCACGCCATTTATACCTCATGTCTCAGACAGTACTGGGGTAACTGATACCCAGTGTAAATGTGGCCCAGACACCGTAAAGACTTTTACTGTTCTTCACATTGGATCTCAGCAGCAGTCTGTTTGCAGCTCGTATTCTGGGAAAAACCGAGTCTGATGTGGTCAGACAAGTAAAGAAAACGCGTCTGAGGATCAAAGTGGAAACACTGAGATTTCACCTGGAAATCAAACCATAAAGACAGACTAGGGATGAAAAAATACAAAATAATTTTACTATGGCCACATTTCCTTCAGTTAGTATTTGCTGATCATGCTAATGTAAACGGATGCTTTTTAACTTTGTTTTTGGTTATTGCCTCGAGAGACCAAATCTGTAATTTGACTGTATTTGAAATATTAAAGTGTTGGTGAAAATGCTATTGGGTGATAGACACTCTGTACAGAAACTAAAGACGTTCATCTGCTTTTCTGTGTTGTAGCTAATTTAACATTGGCTAACTGTTTACCTAGCTTTCAAATGAGGCTTTATTTTCAGCTTGACTTAAAGCCTTTGCATAAAATGACATTTATGAGATTGTAATCAGAGGTTGTTTGACAGGACTGGTAAAATAAAACAAATATTTTTGGCTGAATGTTTTCACACCGCAAGGACCAGATCATATGTTTCCAACAGTGAGTTACTGTAATGGCTGTAAAGATAACCCAATCAGATATTCTTGCTGTGTGTGGTGTGTTAAGAGCGCTCTGGTCTGCTAAGACGGACTTGAGACTAGCCTAGAAATCTAGACCAACTGTGGCAGAAGTGAAATATTTTGCTCTGCAGGTCGGTCTAGCTACTCTCCATTGCAAGCCTCAGCAGGTCTACCATTGGACCGAACAGTTTTGTGTTTTGCTAATCACAGCTCTCTGTTTGCTGTGAAGTGTTTGGCTAGCTATGCACCAGAGCTGCGATAAAAAAAAAAAGGCTACAAAGATGGCGTAGGCTCAGGGCTATTAAGACTTGGGGTTTTCATTAAGACATGAGCAGATGTATTTATTTAGACAAAGGATATATTTGCTTCGCCATGGTAAATGGCCTGCATTGGTATAGTGCCTTCTTAGGGCTCTAAGACCCCCCAAAGTGCTTCACAACACAATCAGTCATGCCCTGGGGCGCACTGACAGAGGCAAAGCCTGCCGAACACATGTGCCACCGGTCTTTCCGACCACCACCAGCAGGCAAGGAGGGTTACGTGTCTTGTCCAAGGACAACAGCAGCATTCTCTGGCTGGAGTATGGATTTAACCTGCAACCTTCTGATTACTGGACAACCTGCCGTGCACTCTGAGCTACTGCTGCTGCTACTGTCCTGGATGGTGACAACTGCCTGATTGACCGATTTCCGTAGCGATGAGTATGTAACGTTGTGCATTGCTCTGATTGGTCCAAGCGGTGTCTAATTGTCTGCAGAGACTGTTTGAAAGCGATCCATAGATTGCTCCCCACAACTGGGTTGTTTCAGTGGCTCTGTGGCCAGATTATATATTTACATATATAGGATGGCTTGCCAGGCCACATCAGGACAGCTCTAATCATAACTTGAGGATTATTAAAAACGGATCGTCTTGGTCTGAAAATCAAGTGTGCTGCCTATTTAACCCTCTGGAGGCAGGTGTTGCAGGTTTGCAACAGTCAGAACCTACCTACCTGGTTACTTCATGAGCATTTTTAACTCAGAAGTGCGCCTGAAGGACTTATTTGTTTGTCCTTTTATCAAAACTTATTTTGAGCCTGAGAGGGTTAAGGTTGAAAATGGAACACTAACACCAAAGCAACATCTAGTGTGTGGAGGTTGCAGTTGCAACAACAGTACAAGGTTTCCAGCATCTCTGTTATGTTCGTTTTGTGTTTTTTTATCTGATTTTATTTCTTGTGGTTTTTCATTATACACAGTGCAAAAACAGCTTGTTTTGATCTTTGCTGACATGCTTCGACATTTGCTGTCATCTTCGTCAGAGCAACCGGGGTATGGCCATGTCCCATGAGTGGTCTAGCGCTGGATTACACGTGGGACTTGGTCAACAACGGAGAAGGCGTGGGTAGCAGAGGGCGATATCGTCGTTTGCTGCCCGCGGATAAACAAAAGTGATGCTACCAACATCGGGAGTTGCTCTGACGAAGGCGGCAATAGATGTCGAGACATGTCAGCAAAGGTAAAAACAAACTATTTGCACTGTTTATAATGAAGAACCACGAGAAATTAAAAGCGCTTCCAACCGTGGGGATAGCAGGTTCACTACCAATACATGAAGTGACCAGCCAGCACCATGTCCAGTGATCGAACAGGGTAAGGACTAATTTCTACTAATTAGTTTATTTCACTACAGTATTTAACGTAAAAAAATCTTCAGGCCTCAGAAGCAGCTGCTTGACTTGCCAAGTCCGATATTTTCCACCATGCCAGCCTCACTGTGCAGAGCAGATTGTTTTGCAGCCTGCAACAGTGCCCTCTACCGGTTGGTAGATGCAAACATAAACCCAGTTCTGTGCCCATCAAAATGAATACTTCATTATTATTTAATTAAAATATAGCTTTAAAAGGAAATACTGTACCTTCATTCTGCACATTTCTGAATGCTCTGTGGATTTATTATTTTAAAAAGCATTTTATTAAATTGTTAAATATTCAATCGCTAAAATTTTAAACCTTAAAAGGGACTTTTCGGACTTTTGATTTTTTTTATGCTCGCGATTGCCCCTCAGGCCAAAAGCGTAACGGCAGCTTCAATAGTAGGCTCGTGCACGAGGCACGCATGCTGTACGTGCACACTCCTTAACGAAAATAACAGCTGAGACAGTTCCGTGTGTGTGTGTGTGTGTGTGTGTGTGTGTGTGTGTGTGTGTGTGTGTGTGTGTGTGTGTGTCCCGGAGGACAGAGGACAGGAGAACGCGCAGCTAATTAATTCAATAATTTGGTTCTGTACCTTTCTCTTCAGCACAGCCGACAAAGGTTTATGATGGGTCAGTCCTCCTGCATGCTCAGATCATTCCCTTCCCTTGCTTGAAAAATTGTTCCAAAATGAAAGTTGAACCCACATCTTTTTTATCTGTGAATTCAATGCCGTTTGGCGAGTCTCAAATAAAAATTTGGGCATCTTACTGTAAAAAAAATATATCATTAATGTAAAAAAGAAACTCTAAATAAACTAAGTTCACATCCAGAATCAAACCCAGGTCTGCTGCACGAGAGGCCGACGTCTAACTAGGTGAGCTACACACCATCAAAGTATCTGTAACATTTATATCCTTGATGACAGCTGAAACAACGTCATACCAAAGAACAGTTTGGAGTGAAAATGGCTATTTTGTTGCTAATTTGCAGGAAATATCTAGAAGAAAATTCTACAAAGAGTAGCTAAGGGTCCACAGAAATGTAGCTAGGTTCATCACTAGGCGTTAGGAACAGCGAAAAAGTTGCCACAAGTTGCCACAAGTTGCCACTACCTCACTCTCTGCTGCTAAAGCTACGGATAGCAAACGCTACGGGCGATGCCTGAGCGTGAACGCGCATGAAGCAGCCTGCTCGACGCGAGCAGCTCTCTTTTTCTGTGATTTTACAGAAAAACAGGCAATCACAGTAAAAATGCCAGGGCTCATTGTACTGGACCAGGGCATTGCAGGAGAATGTATGAAGAATGTATGTATGAATTTCTGTGCATGTTTTGGCTGTCAAACTTCCATAATGCCCCTTTAAGGTGTTTTTTAAACCCCGCTGTGTGAACCCAGCCTTAAATTACGTCTTTGTTATCTTGACAATATCGAGTACACCAAACTGAAAGATAATGCACTTTAAAAACCCTTCACATTAAGAGCCCTGGGAAACGGCCCTGTGTGCTTAACTGACCAAAAATAGCTCGTAACACTTGAACCTCATTGAAACAATATATCGTCTTCTCTATCTTCCCTTGTAGAAACACGAGTGGTGATGCTGGGTGCTTCATGTTTTTATCCTACAGATTAAAATCCAGTCGCTATTTATTAAAAATGGAAATTAAGAAAGATGATTTGTTTCATAAATTGTCTAATTATCATGCACAAGTCTGTTGGCTACCCTGTGCAACCCCAGTGTGATCTCTGTTATGTACAGCACATGTTGCACTGATTCACTTTAGAAAACAACAAGTCACTCCAGTGCATCATGCTTTCATTTACTGTTTTTAACAATATGCCACAAATTTGTAGAGTTTCTTGGCTCCATGTGCAGCTGATGTTGTTAAACTGACAGAGGAAGTTGTGTTAAACCCTAAAGTGAGTCAAGTTAAAGTTAATTTAGGTTTATTGTTTCCTGTATTCAGTTTGATGCATACACCACACAGGTCTGCGAACACTCCTCGGGGTTTCTTTAGGGCACACTGGAGACTATTAACAAGTCATTAAAATAAACCACCTTCAACATAAATCAAACTTTTACTCTCCAGACAAAAAAAAAAAAAGAGTCTCATCCCTGTTACATGTTGTGTTTTATTCCCAAGCTTTCACCCTTCCATGCCGGATTTTCATAATAAAAGCCTTTTATGTGTAAGGCTCTGTGGTGGTTATTGGATCATAATGTGTCAGTAGTGAACTTGGCTAGGTTGCTTTGTAACACATCTGCAGCCATATTGCTTTTGCTCCAGCTCACATGCTGACTCACTCAGCCTCTGAAGGATCTGGAAAGGAGCAGCTGGGAGGCTTGCATGTCCCGAACACGTTATTAACGTGTGTGTGTGTGTGTGTGCGTGCGTGCGTGCGTGCGTGTGTGTGCGTGTGTGTGTGTGTGTGCAGAACTGGACTCTCACTGCCAGTAGAGAGCTCAGTTATCTCTGTGTCCTGTGTCCTTGATGTATCAGCTGGATCTCTTTATACTTCTGAGAAACGAGCCTGCGACTAATGGATGCAGTGAGGGGAAATGTGTTCTGTTGCCTATCCAAACACTAGTTTTTGACTAGATAAGCTGCTCGTATTTCATCCTTTTGATGTCAGCGGCTCTTGATAAGTTCATGCGATATCTGGATCAGGAATTTATATTTGTGGAAATGAATAGCTTGGCACAACGCAAAAGGAGTCCCATTTTTACAAGAGCCGTTAAAGATGTCTGCTTTCAGAAGCGCGTCCCGTTTTTCCCTCCAGTTTTGTTTACTAGTTTCCATTTTGCTGCTCTCCAGAAGTCTTAAACGAACAGCCACACACACTAAAGATGGTGTTGCATTCAAGTTTTGCCAGTCTGGTGAATTACTCTCAAATTTAGACCTTTCTCCCTTATTCCTTGGAGTGGCTCACATGGAAAACACCATGGACTGTGATAATCAAAGAAAACTGGGGTCTTCACTGTATGCTGACTGTACATGTCACCCTCCATGCTCTCCTAAATCAAGTCATCAGTCGTAGCGTCGTTGAGAGCACACAGTGATGATACCAGACCGGCCTCGATATGCTTTTTGTCCACAGAAGAAGAAGTCATTCCACGCATTCCTGAGCAGAGCCCCTGTTCTCTCATTATGACCTCCAACTTATCTCTCCATCAGAGCATGTCTGAGAGTGAGACAAAGGGTGACGGGGAGGAGGAGGAGGGACGACCGGGGTTCTTTAGCACACACTCAAAGAACTCGTCTGGCCCATTGGAGGGCTAAGAAAACCTGTAGGACTGGCTCAGTATTGTTCTGCCGGACCCTTTGTGTGTCCAGAAGTCTTTTTATGAGCGGTCTGTGTCTGATCATGTCATAAAGCAGGAAGAGAAGGTGGAACAATACAAATCTAATCATCAGCCTTGTTGCTCTTTTTGTCTTATCGTGAAAGTTTATTGTTTTCTCTAATTTCAGCTAAATAGATTTAGACTTTTAGAAAAACCTTTTTTATGCCACATGAAGCTTGGTTTTGACCAGAGTGCTTGACGAGTCTCCCGTGGATACCTGGACCACCTATCTGCTGGTTTGGTCTCCAGCCCTCCCAAACAGGGGCCTTCCTACTCAGTATGCAGCGGTGTTGTCTCCCAAGTAAGAAGTTCGGTCCCGTTCCAGCAGAATACGGGTCCTGACAGTTACTGCATCCCTGCTTGAACCTCTCAACTGCAGGTTTCCACTCTTGCGGTCAAAATGTCAGCTTCACTCCTCGTTATTTCAGCCTTATAAGAGCAGCACTAAATCTGTCAGTTGCCTGAAAAGCGGGCCAAGAAAGCAATGAGCTCTGCTGGCTGGAATATTGCCTTTTTGACATCGTAACAGAGTCATTTGGAGGATGTGAATCAAAGTGAGGAAGGTGTTGCTGGCCTACATGCCTTTTGGTTATTTAGATTGTATTCTGTTTTCACTTTGTGCCCAAAAACAATGTTCCTGTGCAAATGTGGAACCACCACTATGAAGAACATCCATGACCTATTTAATTTATCAGCTGGACCTGAACGAGTCTAACAGGTTTGCAGTTAATGGAGCATTACAGAGCTGTGTCAAATGATTGGTTTTTACTGTAAACTAACAAGAAACCTAATCTTAGGTGTGTTCTTGCTGTGCGTTATTTCTAATTCCATGTTGTCGTTCTTTTTTAAAACACAGAAACGGTTTTGTTACCTGTTATTGACGCCACAGTTTCGCCGACGGCTGCCGGCTTCTTCAGGCTGACGCTGATGGTGGCGCGTCACTTCCTTCTCCGTTTATCTGCGTGTAGCAGAGGACGTTGTCGCCCTCTACTGCCCGCTCTCCCCTCTCCGACGATGCAGTCCCATGCGTGGTCCAGCGTGTAAACTCCGTGATGTGGGACCATGAACAGGGACGACGGAGTTTACACGCTGGACCACGCATGGGACTGCATCGTCGGAGAGGGGAGAGCGGGCAGTAGAGGGCGACAACGTCCTCTGCTACACGCAGATAAACGGAGAAGGAAGTGACGCGCCACCATCAGCGTCAGCCTGAAGAAGCCGGCAGCCGTCGGCGAAACTGTGGCGTCAATAACAGGTAACAAAACCGTTTCTGTGTTTTAAAAAAGAATGACAACATGGAATAAGAAACCTAATGGTTTTTGGAAGTTACATTTGAGTACAGAGTAAATATGAAATCTAAAGGCTCTTCTGAGTCAAACATGTCTGATCTTTGGAACAAAGATAAAAGAAAACAAGTGCAGAATCAAAACGATATCAAAGGTCCAAGATGGAAAACAAGTAAGTAAAATACCAAAATGTCAGTGTTTCTGACACTCATGGTTCCCTGACCATGTTCGTAACCAGGGGTTAAATGGTCACTGGTTTTAATGGTTGTGATACTTACATTTCATACAGCTAACTGATTTTCCAGCCAAGCCCAAGGCAGTAAACATTCGCTGGTAACTCTTCACCTGTTTAGATGTTTGAAGTGAAATCTGATGATTTATTCACCCAATTTTTGGAATATTTAACAATAATTTAGGGATGTTAGTTCAAGGTAGGGCTGGGCAATAAATCAAAAATGTATCGTTATAGAAATTTCTGACTCATCGAGATCATCATCGAGATCATTGTTCCCATGTCAATAAATTTGACAATAGAAAAATGTAAAGATGTGTGTAGGTTGGCAACGTTCGTGTCCCTTTAAAGCAACAATGTGTAGTTTCACCGTTAATCTCTGGAAATATCCATCGAAAAGTTGTAAATACATTAAAAGATGCCCAGTTGTAGAAAAATATTGGCAGTTTCATAACATATAATCATAAATATCTATTCTAAAACAAATGGGCGTGGGTCTAAGTCTCTGGGTGACGCCCTATTGGACACTAGGTTTCCTTCTACCGAAGCCCGTGAGGACAAAACACAAATAATGATTTGTAACAAATGGTTACAAAACTTTCACCAATAATAAACATTTTGTTCTACACATTTATGTCTTCACTCATTGCCAGTGATGAAAGGGAAATGAAATCATATACCGATGTTGATGCCAGTAAATGTTATGTCTAAAAGGAGAAAATGTCCCTGGCTGGGAGGAAAAGCAGTAGATGTGACGATCTGAGAAGTACTTGCTTGATGAGTACACATCTGAGGTTTCACTTTGTTATAAAAGTGTTACGGACTTGTTAGCAGCTAGCGGGGGTGAGAGAGGGTGCACTCGAGCTCAGCAAACTGAACCATGGAGCAATGCAATGTGCATCTTGTTGTCTATTTTTTTTTGTTTGTTTGTTGTTGTTTTTTTTTGTGTGGCACTGTTACGGCCTAATTGATTAGAGTTCTGTGTTCTAGTGATGTTTTTGTGAGGAGTAATGTTCAGGTGACCCACCTTGATCAATTGGTCTAAGAAAAACTCTAATACATACATATAAAGTGTCACGATCTGCCCCTGCCCTCCTGACTGTGTCTCTCTCCTGCCCTGATTGGTCCATATTGTTCTCACCTGTCCCTCGTTAACCTGCCCATGTTTTCCTAATTAGCCTTGTGTATTTATACCACCTGTTTTGCTCCTGTTCTTTGTCGGATCATTGTATGTGCATGTCTCGTTTTGTCCTGTCGCTCCCGTCGCTATTAAATCCATTTTTATTTCATCCGTGCCTGCTCTTCTGCCTCCTGGAACCCTCCACCACACTTGGTCCACCATCTCCACCCTCACATCATGAAATAAAGTTGAAATGTAATTCATTAAAAGAAAAAAATAGATATACATATATATGTGTGTGTGTGTGTGTATATATATATATATATATATATATATATATATATATATATATATATATATATATATATATATATCCAAGCAAAGTAAGACATCGAACGACTAAAAAGAGGTTTGTCAAAAGTCTAAAACAAAATAAAATATCTTGTTAAAATGAACACTGTTTGAAACCACGTTTATAAACATCGTTGGTCTCTTCAGTGTCTCCAGCTGGTGTTTATGAATCAGGTGAGTGTGTATCTCCTGTTCACAGCAGTTTTTAATAAATATGGATAAGCCCAGTCTCAAACAAGCATTATTTACAAAATGGCCTTGGTGACAGTAAGATACCTGGAAGCAGGAATAATGAGACAAACCCCGGGATCTTTGTAGACAAACTGTCTCCCTGCACTGTGATCCCCAACAAAAAGGTTATGGAACATAGCTGCTCGTCTGTGCTGTATAACAGCAAAATAACTGAGTTACTGGACCAGACTGACAGACACTTTCTTTGTAAATGGCTCACATTGGCATCAGGGACTAAAACATTATTTATTCTTCTAACTTCTGTAAAAGAAACAGACGAAAAGTCGTCTGTTAGTTAAATCAAATCATGTAAACCTAAAAGCTGTTGTGCTGGCTACACCTGAGTGTGTTTGCTGTTATTAACACTGAGTTGTTATAAAATTGTGTCAGGTTGGGTCCACACTGCTGCACTGGCTGACAGATCAAATTACCTCACTCTCACAGCAGCAGTGCGCCTGAGAAAACAAAGTTCCCAAAGAACAGGTTTGCTTTTATGAGTTCATATTTCATTTACATCGGGAATAACAGCAGTTCAGTGCTCAACTAATAAAAGAACACTGTGAGCACCTCGCTTCATTAGTTGTGCGGATGCTAATGGAGCATTTAGAGTCTGAGGCTTATTAGAAAGTTCTCTTAACATGGATTCATCAGACCACGATAATTACATTAGTGGATGCCGGTGAATGTTACATGCTAGTAGGTGTTTGTGTGTGAAGCTCTGTGGACTGCTAACATAACTCCATCTCTCATAGTCCCATAAAGCCTGAAAGCCTTACACCACTGGGCTAATTGGAGAAAGTGCTGTGTGTGTGCTTAACTGCAGCCAAGGTCGCACGGTGTCATAACCCGGCTAATCAACATCAACCGCCTGCAAATTAGCCACACATGCTGCCTGGTTAGAGGAAGGTGTGGGCTGGAGGCTGGTGCTTTCACCACCAGCGAAAGCCAGGCAAGGATGTTCTTACATCTGCGTGTTTGTTAGTTAACAAGAGGTCTAAGAGGTCTCCTCAAGTACCGGAGGATTCTAATCAAACTCTCAGACAGAAGTCACTCTGTGTTCATAGCTGGTTTGTGTTTAGATAGCTGCGTTCAAGATGGTTGCCAAAGCTAATCAGTATTAAAACAAAAGGGCTCACACTCTGCCAGTTTTACAGATGTTAAGCTAAAGTTAGATTTACACGCCATTGTTATGTTTGGTAACAATGCCATTGTGGCAGATATAGCTTATGTACGGGTTGGCAACATAATCCGGTCTAAATTGTATGCAAATATAGAAGCGATTGTGAATTACATGCTACAACGGCTTGCCACAGTTCTTGCTGCTATGTGTGGAGCAGACTCGAATCACTGACTCTCAGTAGCGGCAACCAGAATCCAGGTAGCTGCTGCTCCAAGGTGCTGCAGACATCCATAAATAAACAGGATGGTGGTGGGTGTTCCTTCATTTGTAGAGTTTAGTTCTTCATAATCGTGTTTTTTCAGAACCCTGCTTGATCGTGAGTGTGCTACGCGTGTGCTCGTAGTTTCACTTTAGATCCCAAACTTTGGACCCTTTCTGCCTTTTACAATGGGACGTGTCTTTGCTCAGTTCTCTTACTTTCCTCCACAGCACCTAGATTGCCACATTGTGCGCCAGTAAAATGTGTTCAGACTGTGGCGTGCACGTTTAACGAAACTTCAAATCGTTAAAAAAATGAACCTTAATGAATCGAACCATTCGATGATTTGTTTCAGCCCTGATCGTAGTACCTGAGAGTTTTCGCATCCTGTGAGATCTTAGAAGAGGGATCGTGCAGAAAGTCATTTTTCAGGTGTTGACCCAAACAGCTTTATCACCTTTAGCAGATTCTGTGATATTCCCTCAAGACCTCTCACAGTTTGTTGTTCTAACGTTCCTCAGTTAGAATTAAACATGCAATAGAGGCAATAAGCTTTTTCTATGAAAAGGTATAACGTATTAATCAGATGGTGGATTTCTTCTCAGAGACGCTGCGGTACAGATAGTTAAGGGCAGCAGGAGGAGCGGGTTGTCCAGTAATCGGAAGATTGTAGGATCCCAGCAGAGAAGTGTGCTGTTGTGTCCTTGGGCAAGACACTCAACCCTTCCTGCCTGCTGGTGGTGGTCGGAGGGACCGGTGGCGCCTGCGCTCTGCAGCTTCGCTTCTGTCAGTGCGCTCCAGGGCAGCTGTGGCTACAGTGTAGCTCATCACCATCAGTGTGTGAATAGATGAATGATACATTGGAGTCCTCTGAAAGGCGCTATTAGGTAATTTATCATTTATCATAAATTTATCAGCAGAACACATTTCAGCTCGTCTCGGCAGCCTAGCAGAGCTACGGGGAGATCCACTGGAGACATGAGTCCAACCGCACATCACACATCTGCTTAAAGCATGAAAGCATGAACTGGCAGTGCTCCACGGACCTACTGAAACCTGCCCAGATGGCTGCTTCACTGGAGATGACTCTTCAGGGAAGATCCAAGCAAAGCTCAGAGTGGAGTTCAGCACATTACACAGTGCTTTGTGCTGCTGCTGGTGGAGGAGAGACATCTGTCTTATGAGACCACCACGTCCCGCAGACTGCTGCTCCGGTAATTAGCTCTCCATAGTTTGAGTCATCATTTCGACCCAGACTAAGAAAAAATCTCTCCATTCTCCCTCCTGAGACTGTAAATCTGCCTGAAACTGGCCCGGTTTAAGCATGTTGAGTAGGGGGGGGGGGGGGGGGTGCCGGCAAAGGCGGATCATTCTAATTTCATTAGCAAACTGACTGCAGCCCGTTTCCACGCATCAGGTGATCTGGCTGGAATCAATAAGTAAATACTTCAGCATCTCAGGAGCGGTTCTGCTGTAATCAGGGTTCTGCAGCCACGCTAGACTTGGCAGGGCAGATGTGATGAGATGACTGAGTTAAAGCCCTCCTCAGCATCCAGCTGGAGCTGAGCTCATTCCCTCGGGTCTGACTCAGCTCTGAGCAGAGGAGCAGATGATGCGTTTGTGTGCACGAATGCATGGGAGAATTGAAACGTGGAGAGATATGTTCAGGGGCAATGCTAATGTAGGCCTGCCCCGTGCGGTCACATAGCTGGAGTCAGACATCAGGAAACTCAGGGAGGGCTGTGTTTAGTGGCTCCTCTAAGAGGCCAAGCCTGTCAGTTTGTTTTTTAAACTGTCTCATCACATTATTATCTGAGGTAAAAAAGAACAATACTGTTGGAAATTAAAAGGACTAAAAACCTGATTTTATTTTAGCTTCAGACCTTGCATGTCCAAAGTGCAGCCCAGGGGGCATTTGCAGCCCTCAAAAGGATTTTTCCATCCATTTTCTTGTCCATGTGGGGTTGCCCGGGGGGGGTATCTCCAGCGGTCAACGGGCAATTAGGCGTGGTGCACCCTGGACAGAGAGCCAGTCCATCGCAGGGCAACACAGAGACACACAGGACAAACAACCATGCACACACACACACACTCACACCTAAGGACAATTTAGACAGACCAACCAACCTAACAGTCATGTTTTTTGTTTTTTTTGGACTGTGGGAGGAAGCCGGAGAACCCGGAGAGAACCCACGCATGCACAGGGAGAACATGCAAACCCCATGCAGGAAGATCCCACGCCGGGAAGCGAACCCAGGACCTTCTCGCTACAAGGCAACAGCTCTAACTACTGCGCCACTGTGCAGCCCTAAAGAATTTTTCTTTTTTTTTTTCATGTTCAGATTTATACTGACATTCCTTTTCTGATCCTGTTTTAATGACTGCAAATTAAAAAAAATACAATTGTAAAATAATTTTTTTTACCCCTCCAACCTACCCTACTGGGTACTCTTGCACTCCCGCTAACAAAGTCGTAACAAAATTGTACCAAAAACATGCTTAATATTCACCAATAGATGCAAACTACCCACGTACAGAACGGGAAGGGGCTCATCCAAACGGTAGAATCCACATTTTCCCCTTCGACAACACCCACCATCATCATCATCATCATCATCATCATCATCATCGCCTTTATTTATAAAAGCACCTTACAGACATATGTTATGCCACCAAGGTGCTGAACAGGACTAAAATAAGAAAATGAAAACAAGAGATACATATAAAACCAAAATAAAAGTCCCAAAATACAAGAAGACTAAAATAACAGCAACTAACACAGAGAATTAAAAGCCAGCTTATAAAAATGGGTCTTCAGCGCCTTTTTAAAAACCTCTACTGAGGTGGAGAGCCGCACTGATAACTGAAGATCATTCCATAATTTCGGGCCTGCTACCAAAAAGGCCCAATGCCAACAAATTAGCAACAATTGTGCTACAGGTGCTGGCCAGTAAATTAGAATATCATCAAAAGGTTGAAAATATTTCAGTAATTCCATTCAAAACGTGAAACTTGTACATTATATTCATGCAATGCACACAGACCAATGTATTTCCGATGTTTATTACGTTTAATTTTGATATTTATAGGTGACAACCAATGAAAACATCAAATCTGGTATCTCAGAAAATTAGAATATTCTAAAGGCCAATGAAAAAATGTTTGTTTCTCTAATGTTGGCCAACTGAAAAGAATGAACATGAAAAGAATGTGCATGTATAGCACTCAATACTTAGTCGGGGCTCCTTTTGCCTCAATAACTGCAGTAATGCGGCGTGGCATGGACTCGATCAGTCTGTGGCACTGCTCAGGTGTTATGAGAGCCCAGGTTGCTCTGATAGTCGTCTTCAGCTCCTCTGCATTGTTGGGTCTAGCGTATTGCATCCTCCGCTTCACAATACCCCATAGATTTTCTATGGGGTTAAGGTCAGGCGAGTTTGCTGGCCAATCAAGGACAGGGATACCATGGTCCTTGAACCAGGTGCTGGTGGTTTTGGCACTGTGTGCAGGTGCCAAGTCCTGTTGAAAGGTGAAGTCTGCATCCCCATAAAGTTGGTCAGCAGCAGGAAGCATGAAGTGCTCTAAAACTTCCTGGTAGACGGCTGCATTGACCCTGGACCTCAGGAAACAGAGTGGGCCAACACCGGCAGATGACATGGCACCCCACACCATCACTGACGGTGGAAACTTTACACTGGACCTCATGCAACGTGGATTCTGTGCTTCTCCGCTCTTCCTCCAGACTCTGGGTCCTTGATTTCCAATGGAAATGCAGAACTTGCTTTCATCAGAAAACATAACTTTGGACCACTCAGCATCAGTCCAGTCCTTTTTGTCCTTGGCCCAGGCGAGACGCTTCTTGCGCTGTTTCTTGTTCAAGAGTGGCTTGACACACGGAATGCGACACCTGAATCCCATGTCTTTCATGAGTCTCCTCGTGGTGGTTCTTGAAGCGCTGACTCCAGCTGCAGTCCACTCTTTGTGGATCTCCCCCACATTTTTGAATGGGTTTGTCGTCACAATTCTCTGCAGGGTGCGGTTATCCCTAGAGCTTGTACACTTTTTTCTACCACATTTTTTCCGTCCCTTCGCCTGTCTGTTAATGTGCTTGGACACAGAGCTCTGCGAACAGCCAGCTTCTTTAGCAATCACCTTTTGTGTCTTGCCCTCCTTGTGCAAGGTGTCAATGATTGTCTTTTGGACAGCTGTTAAGTCAGAAGTCTTCCCCATGATTGTGGTGCCTTCAAAACATGACTGAGGGACCTTTTAAAGGCCTTTGCAGGTGTTTTGAGTAAATCAGCTGATTAGAGTGGCAGCAGGTGTCTTCTATATTCAGCCTTTTCAGAATATTCTAATTTTTTGAGATACCAACTTTGGAGTTTTCATTAGTTGTCACTTATGAATATCAAATTTAAATGTAATGAACATTGGAAATACATTGGTCTGTGTGCATTGCATGAATATAATGTACAAGTTTCACGTTTTGAATGGAATTACTGAAATATTTTCAACCTTTTGATGATATTCTAATTTACTGGCCAGCACCTGTATATGATCCAATCCACAGCAGCAGCCTTTTAAATTAAAGCCCAGGCTCTTTCCAACAATGTAAGTGTCATTACTCTACGTGCAAAACTCACAGAGCTAACTGCTGGACCAAAGCAAAGCCAATTTTGTGATGATAAACGTGTGAATTCAGTCTTAACTCTGCTGTTTTCTGGTCCTTATCTGTGTTACAGTAAAAACAATCCACTTTTTTTGTGTGTAGTTATATGTCCCGAACGTCGTACTGAGCGGATTCCGGATGGTGTTTGGCTTTTTTTTATCTGCTGAAGAGAGTTTACAAGTCTCCAACACTAACCTCCATCGTTTCCTGGTTTACAGCAAATCTCCTCCTGTGATTGGTTTACAAAAGCCAGCCGAGAAAAACTTGACAGCAAGTGATTCTATTGGTTAAGATGTTCCATGCGGGGGTGGAACTGCCAAAATAGTCCAATTAGATCCTGAGAAAATCTCGTGTGTTTACGGAGCTTCAGCCAATGGCTGTAACGCAACAATTAAAACACGTTCAAAAAGCTTTATTTGTCACTGAATTACTTTACGATGTTAACAAAGATGGCTAAAAGGTTGGATAACTGAAACGAGTCGTGGAAGAAACGCCATTGCTTTTCAAACTTGGTGCAGATGTGCCATTTGAGAGTGCGCTGAAGTGTCTGTATATAAATCTCTGTACAAATGTTCTTCACTTCATCAAACTCAAACTTTGTACAGCTACTGTCAGGAAGTAGGGCTATGAAGTAACTGACGCTTGATGCTACTGCTGTGGTTTTTTCCAAGGATGTGTTCACCCTGAATTCAAATTGTTTTCAGGCAGTAAAGAGAAAAATGTTTTTACAATGTCCCATGTCCATTTACTCGTAGTACGGTATGCAAGAATATAGTGAGCATTTTACAGTGGAAAATGCCTAAAGAGTCTAATGTTTCAGTCATTTTGGAAGAAAGGTTATACCGAAACATATTTCACATCCAGCTGGATGTGGGGATTGTCAGTTTTTCTCCTTTAAGAACAAAGGAAGGAGGGACGTAACTACTGTTTACCATCAGTGAGTGTGTGGTTGTCATATCTCCTGCGAGCTAATGCTGCAGCACCCACAATTGTAATTTGATGACAGCTGACAATAAGCTCCAGAGTTGTTTAAAGTTTTTGCAATAATTAAATTTTACCACAAGATGACATTTTTACTTCTTTTCTACATAATGCACCTTTAATCAGTGTCACGTATATTAATAATTACACATCCCAACAAATCTCACAAGATTTATTTTTTTAACGAGACCAAAAGCAATCAAATTGACCTTGTGGTTACAGAAATATACTCATTAAAGTGTGGACATGTCATTTGAGCAGAAATCTCAGAAAAAGGCCTTTGTTGCGTCCAAAAGCTACGAACTTTACCGTCTTAGTTGAAAAATGGGCTGCAATGGTCGCAAGTGAGTTTCCAAAAGGTCTCAATTTTCTCAAGCAAGTAGCAGAGCCTTGCTCTCGAGTCTCTTGGTAAAATGAAATGACAAAATCACTAAAACAACATTTTTTATGACTTTCAGGTAATGATCCAAAGTCAGATTGATTTGGCTTATACATCTATACCTTGTGAGTCGTTTCTGTGGAAAGGTAGAGGTGGAAGTTAGTCGGGGGTGGAGGGATGGCGGGATTTAATATTCATGATGCATTTAGCCTCTGATTGGCTAACAGCAACACAACCCTTCTGCTGCCTTCACTCGCTCTCTTTTGGGTGAAACATGCAACGTTGATGTTTTATCTACAATTAACACAAGTCAGACTGTGCTCCACCATGTTGTAGAGTTGCTAATGCTAATGGGTAGGTCCTTCAAGCTATGAATTTGCCCAGTGGCACGATCATTTTCTCATATCCTTCCTTTCTGCGACCAAAGCAGACGATGGGATGACCAATCTTACTTGAAAAAGAAAATGGTTTTTTAGTGAACGAGACCTTTAAAACAAAATTATAACATTTATGTAACATTTGATGTGGTTTAGAAAGTCAGACTCCTTTTTCTTTGGGTCTCATTTCTTACATGCAAACTGAATTCAGACATTTTAAGTACACCTGAGACACCTGGCTGTTCATTGGAAAAGGTTTGCCTTGCAAATTAAAAACGTTAAAAATTTCAGCCACATGAGCAGGGGCGGATTTGGGACTGAAGAAGATCAGGGGCTTAACACACACGCACGCACGCACGCGCGCACACACACACGTGACACGCACTAGTCAACATCATATATATTTGTCTTCTACCACATAATTTTTAATCTGAAGCTACATATTAAGCATATTCAGGGCAGAGTATTGTTCCTGTTAGTGTTTAGTGTGAGATGATAGTAAATATTCCCTTTCTTTCTCCAACAACTTTACCTGATAAGCTAACTTTAGGCAAACCAGCAGCACAACAAATATTTTCAAATAAGACTCACAAACCTGAGTCAACACCAGTCTCATCAAAGCTGGGGTTCTGTTGTGGTACTTTTGGTCTAAAAAACGTCCTTATGTCCATCTTCACTCATGCGTTTCAGGCAGAGAGTGTAGAAGAAGCCGGCTGCTGAAGGGCTTCTTCTTCAGTGGTGGAGGCTCAGGCAGGCTGTATACAAACTACTGCCAGCTGCTCCCCCTCTGTTGGACTTTGGTACTGCATGTTACTTCCATGTTTTAGATCTGGGGCTTTTCATAAAACATTCTGGGCTTGAGCCCAAGTAGCCGGGCCTAACCCCGCCCCTGCACATGAGTGAACAGAAAGAAAGACAGCCAGAAAGCAAGGCTCAATTTACCAGTCGATTTACGTCAGTCCTACAGTCCTCACCTATGATCATGAGCTTTGGGTGACGACCGAAAGAACGAGATCGCGGATACAAGCGACCAAAATGAGTTTCCTTCACATGGTGGTTGGGCTCAGCCTTCGGGATAGGGTAAGGAACTCGGACATCCGGGAGGGACTCAGAGTAGAGCCACTGCTCCTCCGCATTGAAAGGAGCCAGTTGAGGTGGTTCGGACTTCTGGTCAGGATGCCTCCTGGACGCCTCCTTTAGGAGGTGTTTTGGGCATGTCCTGCAGGCAGGAGGCCCCCGGGTCAGCTCAGGACTACCTGGAGACAATACGTCTCTAGGTTGGCCAGGGAACGCCTGGGTGTGCCAGCTGAGCAGCTGCCCCTGAGACCCGGACCCCAGATAAACGTGGTGAGGATGAGTGAACAGCACTGTAACTGACCAGCAAATGGAAAACCTTTTTTAACATTTTGATAAAGTTTCAAAAGATTAAACTCACTAAATAATCTCACGGTGTGAATCTCACTTTGTGACCATCCAGTAGGTTAAACATAATGTTTAGACTGAATGCAGCTGCCTGTTCCTCGTGATGAGAGAAGTGCAGGGCCGACACAACGGTGGCATGCTAACAAAAGCCCGGCTCCAGCTGTATTGTTTGCTCTGTGGGTTTCTCACGTTTTACATTACACATTGTCATTTGACCTGTTCTGCTGTAGAAACAATGACATTGATTTGTGCACGAGGGTGTTTAGAAACTCTGCTCCCTTTAGGCCTGGACTGGGCTACAAATGTTTACCTTGACTGAATCGATTTAGATAGGTGTCTTAAAGCTGTTTTAGGTCAATTGCAGTCTAAATCACTTTGCTGATCCACAGGGAAAACACAAAAGCGTCCAAAACACCTCTACACTTCCTGGACTTTACAACATTTAACATAGAACATGCTTTTGTTGTGTTGCTTTGTTCGAGCGCTTTTTTATTTAGTTATAGGTGGAAATTAAAGGCTGGTGAATAAAACAGCACAATCTCAAAAATGGTTTCATTGGTTGTGACACTACCATATTTTATAGTTTTAGAGGAAAGTAACAGAAAAAAGATCTAAACACACTTTCTGACAGCAGGAACGTTTCTTAAAGCTACACACGTTTCTCTTTTGCATTAGTTCTGCAGCTGAGCAGTTCTAAAATGCTTTTATAGTGGATTGTTCTCACTTTATTATCCAATCACAGGCTATGCTGACTACGTTTGACTAAAACAGTAGAAAGCTTTATGCTCATTTAAAGTCTGTTTTACCCTCCAATAAACTTTTCTAATGGTTTTTAGAGAATTGAATTATTTTCTTACGTCTCTGCCTGGTGGAACATTTATGTGCCATGTCAGTGCGCACGCTGCTGTTTGTGAATTTTTGATCTCGTCCATCAACAGGTGATGCTGCTATTCACAGAACACCCCCCTAACGTCATGCCTTGCATGTTGCCGCAGAGCCTGTCGTCAGTTTATTTGTCCTGCTCGGACCTCGGTCATCTCCTGGTCCTGAATGATTGGTCTGTGGTCAGGTTGGCCTTGAGACTCCAGAGCTGTGCGTCACCTGTTTATTTGGCCTTTCAGAAACCATTCTGTTTCATCACCATGCGTGTGAAGTGTCAGAGTAATCAGAGTTGGTAGAAACTAATATTGCTGATGAGCACGGCGTCGTGTAACTTCATCTGCAGCATTTGCATACCGTAGTCGGGACTTACACTGGTGACCACAAACCTGTGTTGAGTTCATGTAAACACACGTGTGGTAAGGAGGGGACAAACAGATGGTATTTAATGTCAATAAGGCGTTCTAACTTCAGCATATATATTAATATTTCCTAAAGATCCATCCTTCCATTCTCTTCCGCCTATCCAGAGTCGGGTCGCGGGGGCAGCAGCCTAAGCACAGGCTCCAGACTTCCCTCTCCCCGGCCACTTGGGCCAGCTCCTCCAGGAGAACCCCAAGGCGTTTCCTGGCCAGCTGATAGACATATGCCCTCCAGCATGTCCTGGGTCTTCCTTTGGGTCTCTTTCTGGTTGGACGTGCCTGGAAAACCTCTCCAGGGAGGCGTCCAGGAGGCATCCCAACTTGATGCCCGAGCCAACTCAACTGGCTCTTCTCGACGTGGAGGAGCAGCGGGTCTACTCCGAGCCCTTCCCAGATGACCGAGCTTCTCACCCTATCTCTAAGGGAGAGCCCAGCCACCCTGCAGAGAAAACCCATTTCATCCGCTTGTATCGGTGATCTCGTTCTTTCAGTCACTGCCCAAACCTCGTGACCACGGGTGAGTGTAGGAACGTAGATTGACCGGTAAATCGAGAGGTTCTCCTTCTGGCTCAGCTCTCTCTTCACTATGACAGATTGGTACTACGGCATCACTGCAGATGCAGCACCGATCCACCTGTTGATCTCCCAACCCATCTTTCCCTGAACAAGACCCTGAGATACTTAAACTCCTCCACTTGAGCCAGGACCGTTTCTCTTTTACTGAACGTGTCAGTTTCATATCTTTACCCATTATTACATGGGGTCTAAATTTTCCCCCTGATTTCCCTTCAATAGATGGTCAATTGGACCCATTTGAATGGATTTCACCCTGACTGTTGCTGTTTGAATCCTGACAGTGACTCCAGTAAGATGATGCAACCTCTCATACAAGCTGCAGAATACAACAGCACTTCAAGGATGTGGCTCTGGCGTTCATAATGAAAGGGTGCGTGTCCACCACAGAAACCAGACCACAATACAATAGACCATTGTGTGTGGGACTTCTGGGTCATGGAACAATCCTAAAAGAGCCGTCGGCAGGGGGAAAAGGCCCGACGAACCTCTGATTTGGGTCAAACAGGTGGGACAAATTGTAGATGTGATCCAACACAAAGACGGGTCAAAACCTCAGGTAACATTTAGATAATCTGTTTTTGGACACAAGTTTAAATCCAGCCCTAGAGCCTCACACACAGAGCCTTGTAAACGACCTTTGTTGGAGGCAGATGCTTTCAGATGCCGTCACTCCTTATTGCACACGTAGCAGCCAGGAGAGATGCTATGTGGTCTCCCATTTTAAACAGTGGACTTGCTGTTCACCCACATGCAGCACCAGCATATAAACCTCCTTCTCTGCCTCCCTGCTGTATGTTTATCCTGGATAAGGTCATGTGTATCCGTACACGTCCGAGGTCTGCTTTTAGGAGCGGGCCTACCCTAAGAGAGGCCTCTGTCTTACATTGTCACCTATGGAGAGTTAAAAAGAGTAACACACTCTGCCATCACGGCTCAGGCAGGACTCTGTGTTATTTGTTTATGTGATATTGAGAAGTGGTGTGCTGCTCACATCCAGACGTCCTCGCTGACATGGGCAGTTCTTCATGAAAAGCTGTAATTGCTCGTCTTTCTGCCTTCATTCACAGTACACATATACACGTGTGTGTGTGTGTGCGTGTGTGTGTGTCTGTGTCTGTGTGTGCGTGTGCGGTTTACCCTTAAAGGTCCACATTCATCCAGAGAGGCCCGGCGTTGGCCAGAGACTTGCCAAGCGCACAACAGAGCGCCTGTTGAAGCAGCGTCAGCCCCTTCAGGAGACATGTCAGAAAATGCCTTGCTCAAGAGTCTGATTCCTGGGTTTGTCCCTGAACCCAAAAAATGATGATCTGACGATGACTCAGCTTGGGTTAATCTGACTGACGTGTGCACGAAAAGGCCAAAAGCCTTCAGGAAAACAGCGGTGCTTGCATTTAAACACTCCTGCCTCCAATTCCTCGGCCACAGAGCTGCAGGAAAAACAAGAAACAGGACTGATTAACTGATTGAAGCCACATGCCCACATTACCGTCATTACTGTGACTGATTAGATTAAGACAGCATATAATTTCAGTTTTTTTTAAAAGTTGCTACCAAAAGCTGTTCATCATTCTGAAAAGCCTAAACTCATAATTGATTCCTCTATTTTATTAACTTTAACAACAGTAATTCATCCAAATGAAGATGTTTGTTGTCGTCACTTTTTTAACATGAAAAATGTTGTAAGCTCGGTAAATCGTACGTATTTAATCAGAGAGGATGCTCCAGAAAGCAAGTCTTTTCCTTTATCAGCTTGTGTTTACATCGATAATGACCGAGATGCAAAGCACCAATCTGTTTTATTGTCTCGGAGACGAAGCTCGTAACCGTTCCCTCTTTTCCTGCTTTGTGAACAACACTCTGAAAACTGGCTGTGTAGCAGCGTGCTTCT
Source organism: Nothobranchius furzeri (assembly GCF_043380555.1). Taxonomy (NCBI): domain Eukaryota; kingdom Metazoa; phylum Chordata; class Actinopteri; order Cyprinodontiformes; family Nothobranchiidae; genus Nothobranchius; species Nothobranchius furzeri. Next base: position 43,718,640 of record NC_091743.1, read on the forward strand.
GTGTCAGTCGGTCTTAATTTGGTCAGATTGCTTCTAAAATGGCTGAACTCCACGACCGGGAAGGGAATGCAGACTGATGGACAGATTTGAGAGGAAAATAAACACGGGAGGAGAAGGAAGCAAGCTGCCTGCTACTTTCCATTTTCGAATGCCGAGGAAAGATATGAGCACGCTGTGAGAAACACAAACATCACATGTTTTCTTTCACTAAATAGTTCAGATCGGCCGTCAGATGGTTCACAACTCTGCTCATAATTTAAAGTCATTACATGATTCTTTTTTTGTATAAGTAGCTGTTTTTTTTATTTGAAATTAGCTCTATCTAGTCTACTATGGATATTTTTAATATTTCCATCTATTACAACAAATGCTGACTTTTTTAAATCAATGAAATGACCTTTCAATTAAACCAAAGCCAGAATTTCACTGGGCTACAAAACTAAATAAAAAATGTTACTAGTAGCACATGTAAGATGTTTTATTTATGATCGATCACAAAATGCAGTGTGATGATATGAAGAGGCTGTTTCGGTAAGCAAAACATGTTGTTAATTTACTAACGTAATCTTGAAACATGAGTCCTCCTGAGGCGGAGGAGGGGGAACTCTGAAGAAGGTTCTCCTTGTGTCCTTGATTTCTAAATAAAGCCAGTAATTGATTAGCAAACTCCAGTCCAGCTTTTAATTTTGGAAGTGACTTTGTTTTTTATCCTTTAAGGCTTGCAGATCATTTTAATTTTATTCCGTCCCTGCTGGGTTCATCTTTGCAGCACAAGTAGGTTTACGGTGAGAGCTGCACCAACCTGTTGCACTTCATAGGCATGTCTGCACCAGCATACTATTAGTGCTGTTTGGTTTGTGAATCTGAAATGAAGGAGCAACTTGCGTTTGTGCTGAGCATTGCTTTTGAAGTTTCCTGAAAATTATGTCTGTTTATTCACTTTGCTCGTTTTGACGTACAGAAACAGTACTGAGAATGGTTTTAGGCAGGTTCAGTATAACCACATACTCTACATCATTGTGGTTGTAACCAGTTAGCTTCTGCTAGTCAAGATGTTCTCTGCTGCTTTCTGGACACTAAACCAAAAACAGCCATCCCCATCACGAACTAAGATGGGTGAGTCCTTAAATGTTAAGTGATAGTGTGACGTAGATCTGTCGGGCTCTTCAAATCCTCGAGTTTCACTGTCTATTTTTATCAGAAGCTGCAGGAGATAGGTGTAGGAGACTGTTTTCATGGTCAGCCTGCCTGAAAAACTCAGAGTGCCGTATCGTTTTAAAACAAAAAATAAAATCGGTTTCTCAGATGATGTCTTTAATAAGTGTCCTGTGGAATTACAGCTGTCACAAACTACTCTGCTGCAGCCTGCTGTAGCTAGTGCTAACAATGAGCTAATTCTAACACAAGCTAGGGCTGCACAATATATCATAAATATATTGTTATCGCGATATCAGCAAGCACAATATGCATATCGCAAGGAAAAGATAAATATCGTAAAGAATGGTCAGCTCAAATGTTTGCTACACATAATACTACATTCTGTCAGTCAAACGGAAGCATGATGTATTTTTTAACAAATCAAATAGAGCTCTTCACCCATTTGGCCAATCGGGTGGGTTCTCATAGGTTAGAGTCCCGCCCCCGAGGCGGACGGCACTTAATTTTGATGGTTAGCAAACACATGTGTTAGCTTTGTTCTGCTGATTCTGCTTTCCCCGGGATCCGCTGATTGCCTTTTCTTGTTCATTTTCCTTTTGTCTTTCTTCACATCTTTTGCTTTTCTCATTTTTATGATTTTTTTGATTTCTTTGTTTTTGATCATTTTTGTTCCTGAGTTAAGTTTTTATTTATTGCAAGTAATATCGTCATCGCAATATTAATCATTGCTATCGAATATCGCAGGTTTTCCTAATATCGTGCAGCCCTAACTCAAGCCAAATGATACTAAATAAGCCATTAAGTTAAGAGATCCACACGGCTGGACAAAAAAAAAAAGACTTACCAGTTCAGTAGCAACAAAGCCAGGTCACCATCAGTCCATGATTTCATTGCCTCTTCTAGCTCCCTCAGACTAGAGTTGGCTTCGCCGATGTTCGCTCTGATTTTAGCTCTTCAATTCACCTCCAAAGACATTACTCTCAAGGCTGATTTATACTTCTCTGCATGGGTACGGAGACATGCAACGACATTATGCATTGGCGCATGGGCTTTACGACGGGCTTGCAGAGGCTGACGGAAACTTGCCCAACTTTTTAACTGTCCATCAAAATTGACAGAGACCGCAAGCTTGTGATTGGACAGAACGCCACTTTAAATTTGTCAACAGCACCGCCATCAAAAATACAAAATATTTAGCGGCAGACACTGAACAGATTGAAGAGCGCATCGCGGAAAAACTGCGAAAATTGGAACGTTTATCCACCCATGACTGAAGGAGTGCAAAAATATGGAGCAAGCGTTTTATTCATGAACAAAAATGATGAGAAACATTGGTTTAGAGGTGCTACATGCAGCCAACATTGTCTCTCGCATGAAGAGGTGGAGGAGAGTAAGGGACACATTTGTCCATGTTAAAAAAAATCTCTGAAATACATTAAAACGATATAAACACAAATGAAGTATCTTGGACCGGATGCATGACTGTAATGGTGGCAGGAAACCTCAGAAATGTGCTCCGCCCTCTGTTGTCCTGGCGGGGGAATTGCTTTGAAACACTCCCCAGGTGGCGGAGAAGTCCGAAGGGAAAATGTCTCCATCAATGCGTGTACAAGACTCCAAACCTGAGCTGATGGAGAAATAGATCAGGCTTTACTTTTCCTTCCAGGCTCGGCCATGATGCCAACAAACAAGCTAAATTCTTCTTGTTGTGTTTTTTATTTCTAGTTAGCAAACCGAAAAGGCTAACTGCTAGCCTTTATGTTAGCTACCAGCACAATTAACAGCTTTTGCCATAAAGCTGGTGGAGGCCGGCCACTAGTGCTCCTGCTCTAACCAGTAAACTGTCGAATGTAGTTTCTGACCAGCAGAAAGCTACAGAGTGCTGTCCCACATGAAGTTGCTGTAGTTTCTGGCTCAAGAACCACAGAAACCAGTTTAAAAGCAATAGCTTAAAGTGTTAAAAGCTGCTCTGTTGAGATATCTCTCACAAATGACGTTAGCTTTTTTTTGCCATTAGTCACTGCCCACTGAGATACTGGCCTTAGCAATGTCCGAGCCCTTAACAAAACAGGCTTATTGTGAAAATACAAACTCTGCAGGGCATTGATGCGGAGCATATCTTTTGCATATTTTCTACTTACTAATACATTATTCAGAATTGTTGGGTCAGTCTTTAATCTGATTGAGATCAGATGACTGGGGTGCATACAAATGCAGCAGACGTATGCAGCGCGATGCTCCTGGATCTTATAGCTCCTCCAGGTCTCTGTCATTATGAGAACAGTTTTCTCCTTCCAGGTTTGATTTGTGTTACATCTCTCAAATCTGCAGCTCGCTGCCATGGCATAACTCTTCGCGAAGGCTGGATTTGTTCTAAAGCTGCTATCAGAACAAAAATTCTAGCTAAGGGGTTGAGCAGACAGAGCGGCAGTACTAGTCGGAGGAGGAAGAGGGGGAGAAGGAAACAAAATGTCTAAAAAGTGCCAGAGGTAGTTGGTTTTATGAGTGAAGAAGACAAATCTGTCAGAAATGTTTTGATGTAGGTACACAATTTTAGGGCAACACACCTGTTTCACCTCCATCTCTCTCTCTCTCTCTCTCTCTCTCTCTCTCTCTGTCTCTCTCTCTCTCTCTCTCTCTCTCTCTCTCTCGCTGAATAAGCAGACTGACCTGACAAACGCTGCACAGCTGCACCCACAGCTGCACAGGCCCTGCTCTTTATCAGCCCCATTGGTCACATCTGGTGTCATTACTTCCACCTTTCGGGTTGCCCAGCTCCATGCCGGGGCTGCAGAACATATGCAGGGTGCTGGGGAGGGCTCCCGCGTACTGAAGGTTCGTCGAAAAGCAACATGGCTCTGTTTGTGTTTGCTGGCTTGTTTGTTTTTACCCTCTGTGCCCTCGAGGGCTTCCAGCATGTTGGGCCAGAAGTCGGTTGTCAGCGCAGCTCTGCTTCTTGTATCCTCTCCTGTGTTCAGAGTACACAGAGTTTGTTCAGCTCGACGACTGGAAATTCACAGAAATGAGTCTGTCTCAGTGAAACAAACGTCTTCGGGCTGATTGAAAGCTTTTTTTAATCATTAAAGTGTTTGTTTCTGAAATTACAATGATTTTTTTTTCAGATACAAACCCACGTTTGCCTTTTTCATTTGTAAGACATCAGCTGCATTTTCCTCTAAATTACGCAAAACTTCAAGCTGACTGACTTGCTCGTGCTGAAGTGACGAGTTTTTTCAGAGTAAACGGTAAAGGTGAGATTTATAACTGCTTGGATTGGTCGTTGAGTTTAGTGGTTCTGTCCTCCGGCCCAGCAGATAGTCGGTGTTTATTACAGCGGGTGTAAAATTACACATTCAGGAGCTGATCCAGTAGCAGTACCTCTAGTTCCATTACATAGCTCATATTCTCTATGCTCCTGTTGATTAAACTTTCCTAATCCGTCTTTCTCTGTGTGAAACTCTAAAACCAGGTTAAGATCACTAATTATAATAAAGTTTTAAGTTTCTAGATACTTTAAGTGGTCATTTCAAATATAATTTGCATTTTTGTTGCATTTTTGTTTAACAGGGTTGTGTTATTTTACCACAACAAGTTTATTTCTGTAGCACATTTCAATAAACAGCACGGCAGCCGACCAAACTTTTAATTCTTCCCAATTTGATTGTAAATGTTGGTGATGTTGAGCTTATTTTGCTGTAAAATGTTTCACAGAACCACAGTGCTGAACACGGTTAAATGTTTCAGTCCCACCATAAAGAGGTTTTGTTTATTCCCTCCAGGTTTGACGTTTAGTTTTTGTTTTTCGGATGGACTGAACGCTTTGTAGAAACCTCTCCAGCTGTGGAGCAGGTCCTAGTAGAAACTCGATGCTCTTCTTTCTGCAATTCAGCCAAAAAAAGGAGAGAATTTTCAAACTTGCAGAAACTCTTGACACTTTGGCAGCTTTTTTGCGTGAGAACATTTTGGTGAAATATGCTGCAAGAAAAACAAAAGCAAGAGACCACTTGCTGTGTTTGCGTAGGGAATGACTTTCCTTTGACATCAGCCTCTGACACGGACCTCTCCCCTCTGTCTCACAAGAGTTCCATCATTTTTGAGAAGACCTCATCATACCTCACGTCTTTGGAGACACAGAAGCTTTGTTTTCCTACATCTCCTTGCCTTTTTGTCCTCATGTAGACTTGTAGTTGAACTCGGCTCATGTGGCGAAGTGCCAGCAACTTGCTGTCGCCACTGAGCTCAACTGGAGTTGCAGTTACTGTGAAGCTGCCCGGGAGCTGGTAACAAGTAAAGGCCGTTGTGCACATGCAGAGCAGAAAGGCTGACTAACGAAAACGTTTTTAATGCTCTGTCCGTGTGTAGATGGCTCCGACGCCCTGCACACGGGCCAAGCAAGTATCCCCTCTGGCTCTCCAGCCGTGGAGTTGTGATCCAGATGCAGATACAAGGCTCTAAACTTAGCCAACCTTTCTGGATCAGCGACCCGTGCCCGGTTCTGTAATCACTGTGGAAGTGTTGCCGGCGGAGACAGCGGTGGTTACGTACCATATGTGCAAAAGCACACCACCTCCACAAATGCTGGCAACCCATAAGGCAGCACAGCCTGAAAGGTGGAGAGGAAATGTCCTCCTTTGAAACCTTTTTGTCTCTCTCTGAGAGGATGAAAAGTTTAACCAGTCCCTCCCATCCCCCTCCCCAGAGAAACCAGTTTCCTGCCATGACTCTATGCTGAAATCAGATCCCAGCGTCGCCCGGACCTTGTTGTTTTTGGCAAAGGCCGCACACAGACTCACACATAACGGCTTCCAACCATTTCCGCCCACCACTGCTGGCTTTTTGGTCTTCCTCAGCCTCCCTCCTTTTTGTCACCTTTGATCTTGTCTACATAAATTTACAAGAAAGCTCAGTCTCCCCTCTCCCACCAGAGCAGCTTTCACACCATCGGATCCTAAACGTCTGACTGATGATGCTGTGAGCTCCAGCTCTGGTTCCAATGGGGGACGTTAGAAACACCATGCTGCTTCAGCCACGTTTTGGGGCTGTAATCTGAGCCCAGCTCGTTCAGCCAGCACATATTTTAATGACATTTAAACATCTCCAGATGGAATTCGAAATAGATCCAAACAAAAGCCTCATGAGGCTTGTGAGATGCCTTCCTCTGACTAGCAGGCTAATGCGTTATGTTTTTGAAGTTTTTCCGTCTCTTTTTTTCCCGACACTGAAAATCCCTGCTAATCGACGTTTTATTTATTTATTTATTTATTTTTGGTTCAGCGAGGCATTATTTATTCAAATGCACATACAGGATCCAGCCATTTTCATTTGGTTTGGTGCTTTAATAACTCTTTAATCCACCGTCTTACTGGGTTGCAACTCTTGGCAACCAGTTGCTAACTGGGGAGTCTCTAAAATGTTTCGTAAAATTTGCGAAGGTTCTCATTTTCTCCCCTTGAGCTGCAGGTCCTCGCTGTCTGGAGTTTTAATAAATTGTTTTATATTTCTAAGTTATATTCTCTCTCTCAATAGTGACAGATTCTCTGTTGGCCTCTGGAACCTGTCTGGAATCCCATCAGTTACTTCTGAATTTAGTTCATGTGAAAAATGTCGGACATCTTTGGGAGGGGGCGGCAACCAAAAACTCATGCACAACCCAGACTCTGTTTACACGGCTCTCCCTACCAGGGTCCTTTGCTCAGTTGAATTTCTACCTGGGTAATCTGTTTGGGCCCAAGTTCCTGTAACAGAAACTTCGAGGGTTAAATAGTTACCCTGTTTCTTGGAAAAGATCCCTGAGGTGGAAACGACCCTTAACTACCCAACGACAACTACGTTTGGAGCGGTGCTGGTTTTGTTTATTTCTGCTGAGGTCTGAGCTTCTGGGAGGATCAGTCAAGTGAAGTTACTGAAGTGGTGAAGGTTTTTCTGCAACAGGTGCTTTCCTTTGTTCTTTCAATTTAAGAATATCTCCCCCACCACGCTCTACCTCCTCACCAGGATGGTTGTCACATTTCACCAGTTAACCAAAAGGGTTAAACAGTGACTACACAGAGACTACAGTACAAAAACAACAAGCTTTATTCATGTAGCACTTTGACACGGCCAACGGTTGAACAAAGCGCTGAACATAACAAGGACAGTGGTAAAAGCTCACAGCACCATGAGATAAAAGACAGATTCTGTGACATCGAAGGGACAAAACGAAGCATTTAAAAAAAATCAAGTCTGACAGTCATAGTGCAGTATGTAGGGATGGGTACCTTTGACATTTGAATCGATCCGGTACTAATTCCCGGTACCTACGAATCGATACCAGTACTTAACGGTACCAATTTTCGATACTTTTGAGTGTTTAATATTTTAATTCTCTTTTATGATTAAATATATATTTTTCTCAATATATAACCATATTTGATAAATATCACGATAAATAACATACAACTGTTTGTATTTTAACTTCGTCCTTGTAGTTTTATAAGCTGATAATTAAACTGAAGCAAACATCTTCACTGTGAACTAAATTTACTGTGTATCTTCATTCCTTTTGCCGTCCTTTTTCATTTGATTTTTCCTACTGGGAAGTTAGAATTTCCGAGGAGAAAGCGAACGCACCATTTGATGATAACAATGGTGGCATAGGAAGCGAACATATTAAGCTAACGTTATCTTAAACTGTTTATTTAGCTGCTGGAGCAGATTTAAACGATGATGCCTCACACTTAAATCGTTGTCACTGGTTTCGTCTTCACCCAATCACCCGTCGCATTTAGTAAAGTGAAGCCAAACTTTAGAGCGCGTTCATGTTCTTCTAGTCGGAATTTCGGAGTTCCGAGGAGAAAGCGAACGCACCATTAGTGAAACGGAAGCTAACAAATCAAGCTAACGTTATCTTAAACATTTTATTTACCTACCGGAGCCGATTAAGATGAGGATGTCTCACTTAGATCGTTGTCGCTGGTTTCAACATCACCCAGTTACCCATCACATTTAGTTAAGTGAAGCCAAACTTTAGTGCGCGTTCGTGTTCTTCTAGTCGGAATTTTGGAGTTCCGAGGAGAAAGCGAACGCACCATTAGTGAAACGGAAGCTAACAAATCAAGCTAACATTATCTTACATGTTATTTACATACCGGAGCAGATTAAGATGAGGATGTCTCACTTAGATCGTTGCCGCTGGTTTCATCATCACCCAGTTACCCATCACATTTAGTGAAGTGGACCCAAGCTTTTGCGTGCGTTCTTTCTACCGTGCTGCTCTGTTTACAACTGGCTCGCAGCGACCGACGACATAACGCTCTTGCGCATGCGCAGCTGTCTTGGCAAGTTCTCGTTATGAAGGACGGGTACCGAAACGAGGCACCGTTTCAAATGAAGTGAATCGGTGCTCGGCCGGTACTATGGAATTCGGTCGGTACCTTAAAAAGTACCGAATTAGGGAACCCATCCCTAGCAGTATGTATAAAAGCTAGGGAGTAAAAATGAGTCTATAATTGACACTTATGATTGAGGAGTGATGTACATAAAATTTCAGTCTGAATTCTAAAGAAAATGTTCACATTTTCTGGCTCATTTTTGCCTCCATCCAGCCCCGTTAGATGCGGGCCGATGGCTTTACTTTCAGCTTGTCGTGATCCAAAGTGAGTGTTCCTACAGAGCTCTGCGGCTTGTGGGAACAGGGCTGTAAAGAGGGTTTGAATGACAGAAGCGTGCACTCTGGTCACTCTCCTCATTGTCGTCTGGTGTTTACATGCCTTTGGCCCGCTATGGCCTGGGGCAGTTTAACAACAAACCCGTAAGTTAGTGGTGTCTGCTGTGTCGTGGTCCGGCGGTGTGAACAAGCGCCAGCTCCGTGTGTGTGTGTGTGTGTGTGCGTGTGCTTTTCACAGATGGGTACACCAGGCTCACGCTCCCTCTGCCAGTCTGCTTGTGGTGGTGTTGCTATGTGTGTGTTAGAACATACGCATGAGGGGCATCATCAGGACGTTAAGCAGTCCCATAGTTCCAGGAAGGAAGCAAACAGAACGGGTTGTGCCCATTTACATGTGCATCCAAGTCAGCTGAGCAGCTCAAGGCTTCCCATTGAAGAGCAAAAGTCATTGGAGGAAGCATGGTTATCTCCACCTCCCTTTGTCCTTCTCCTTCGGTTACCTACAGCAGAGCTGAAATGAAACCCATATGCCAGTGTGCTCAGACGCTAGGACTTACTGGATCAGAAAAATGACCCTGTGCTTGAATTTCCATCAAGTCCTCATGCGATGTTTTCCACTCAGCTCCGTGTGTGCTCCTCAGGGGGGGCGGGGAGACGGTGAGGGGAGTCCACGTCACCAAACTTCCCTTCCAGTCGGCGGTTATCACTCAGCTACAGCTGTTTGAATGCTTTTGCAAGCTGTAGCGCTCTCGTACACGGAGGGGAGGCCTCACGTGTCTGCCCCCTGCTCATTACACTGCCGAGTCGCCTTTACTTTTTTCCTTTTCTTTCTCGTGCTCCCTAATTTGATTTCAGGCTCAGTGGAAGTTACAGCTTGATCTGAGCCCATCACAATGCCTTGTTGTTGTAAAACGCTGTTGTTTTTCCCAGCGTTCCTATGGCGGGTAATTAGAGGCGTGTGATGTGTGCTCTGCAGAGGAGAGGAGGGAAGGGAGGTGGATCAGGAGGTGATGGTGAGGATGAGCCAGTGGCTGTCTTCCTCTCAGCTCCCAAAGCGTGTGTGTGTGTGTGTGTGTGTGTTTCTCTCAAGCCAAGGCCAAATTAAAAGCTTGTGCGTTCACATTCAATTAAAAGCTCCCCCTCTGCAGCTGTGGCGAAACAGCTGCAGAGACTCCGTGCCGTCTGTTTTTCTCCGTTGCTGTCAGAAAGGTTGTGGCTTGTGTGCCGTCGGAGGTTTACGCCCCCGCCCCGCCACAGACACTTATTAGGCACTGGGAGAAAACAGCTAAGATAACACGGGGCAGAAATAGCAGACAAATGTTTACACAAGAGGCAGCATTTCCGTTGCATCGTTCCCTTATCGCCGCAGCAGAATAAGGCGCAATTACAGAGAAAGATGGAACGTGGACTACAGGCTGGCAAGACAGGGAAGTGAGTAATAGCTCATGAGCCGGGACTCTCGGGGAGCTGCTCTTTGGCGGAAGGAGATGGGAAACGTGAATAAGCCTGTCTGCCATTATTCGTTGTTTGCTGATTTGAGTTACAGTCAGCCGTTCCACATCACAGGCTCCGATAAGACATCTCACCATTATCATTACTTCTGCCTGAGCTGCTGAAACAGAAGGAGAACAATTGTTCATTGGAGTATGGCGATGCTCTTCCTCTCACTGCAGTTGTCAGAGTGAAGACAGAGAAGCTAACAATGGAAGCACCAACAGTGGAAAAATTGTTTTGTGAATTGAGGGTAAACAGTTTCTTTAGCCAGCATGTGCTAAAATTACCCTTTACAGAGTTACCGGAAGGCCGCCCAGCCCCTAGCGCCCCCGTGGACAGGATATGGGGCGACGGTGGCACAGGAGTTAAGTGCTCACCCCGTAATCGGAAGGTTGCAGGTTCGAGCCCCACTCAGTCTGTCGCTGTCGTTGTGTCCTTGGGCAAGACACTAGGCTCAGTGGCCTAGTGGTAGAGTGTTCGCCCTGAGACTGGGAGATCAGGGTTCGATTCCTGGTCGGGTCATACCAAAGACTTTGAAAAAATGGGACCCAATGCCTCCCTGCTTGACACTCAGCATTAAGGGGTTGGATTGGGGGGTTAAACCACCAAATGGTTCCCGAGCGCAGCTTGTCTGCAGCTCACCGCTCCCCCAGGGGATGGGTCAAATGCGGAGAACAAATTTCGCACACACACGTGTGTGTGTGACAACTAATGGGACTTTAACTGTAACTTTAACCCACGTTGCCTGCTGGTGGTGGTCGGAGGGACCGGTGGCGCCAGTGCTCGGCAGCCTCGCCTCTGTCAGTGCGCCCCAGGGCAGCTGTGGCTACATTGTAGCTCATCACCACCAGTGTGTGAATGTGTGTGTGAATGGGTGAATGACTGATTGTGTTGTAAAGCACCTTGGGGGTTTTCAAGAACTCTAGGAGGTGCTATATCAAATACAGGCCATTTACCATTTACCATATTCCACTTGCAACTTCAGACTGGCGGGCCGCTCTGTTGGGACTCAGAACAAGTTTAGCTGACACACCTGGCACTGCAGTCTGGTTCCAACATGTTTCCTGCATGGTTTAGATCACGAACACAGCTGATTCGTTTAGTTTAGTGATGAATTGCTCCTGTGGAGACTAATGAAGGCTGGGAGACGTTTCAGCTGTTAGATTAAGGTGTGACAAAGACAAACGCACAACTAGGAGATAAGATTTTTTTTCGGTCCTGCAAACAGACACTAAGGGGTGCTAAAGGCAAGCCAAAACTGCCCAGTGCCCTTGAAGAGTTTATTTAGTGCATTTAGGGGTTTCTTTATTTGGAATTGGGGAAGAGCGGTTAATTTAAAATGTATGTTTTCATTTTTAATTTAAATATTTTATTTAACGTTAAGCTCTCGATTTACCGGTCCATCTATGTTCCGACCCACACCTGTGGTCACGGGCTTTATCACGGATTCAAGCAGCCCAAATGAGTTTTCTCCACAGGGTGGCTGGGCGCTCTCCTAGAGAGAGGGTGAGAAGCTCGGTCGTCTGGGAGGGGCTCGGACTAGACAGAGAAGCCAGTTGAGGAGGCATGGGCGTCTAGTTAGGATGCCTCCTGAACACCTTCCTGGTGAGGTTTTTCAGGGCGTGTCCAGCCGGGAGGAGACCCAAGGGAAAAGCCATGACATGTTAAAGGGACTCTGCTGGCCAGGGAACGCCTTGGGATTGCCCCGGAGGAGCTGGCCTAAGTGGCTGGGGAGAGGGAAGTCTGGGCCTCCCTGCTTAGGCTGCTACCCCTGCGACCCGACCCCGGATAAGCAGCTGAAAATGGATTTAAATGTTATTATAAAGGCAATAAATTGTTGTTATTTTAAGTGCAGTTGAGTCTAATTCATCCAGTCAAATCAACCGGTGAAAATTTCTTCGATAAAAATTAATATCTATTATTAAATTAGTCAATTCTATTTAATTTGGTTAGAATAAGGTCCAATACTATCCACATCATTTCATATAAACACTATGTATCTCTCTGTGGCTCTCTCCCTCCCACTAGGGAGAGCGAGTTATGGGTCACAGTAGGATCACCTTTCAGTTTAGTTCCTTCTGCACCACAACAGACTGGACCACTGTCCTCATTACTGCAGATAAAATAAATCAAATCAAATTTTAATGATTTATTCTCGGGTGCTACGACATAAAAAATAATTGTAAAAAACTATTCTTTTGCTCTACATCCAAACAAACAGAATCAAATCTTTGATTCAGCAGATCTGAGTCCCATCCATTACCTCGCTACTTGTAGAAGCGGAGAGGACGTTTGAACCGTTCCACAAGTTTCCAGTAACTGCTGCATCAACAACTGCATTGCATGTAAACAGGATTCTCAGTTCCTGAGGCTCTGCAGGCCCCGGGTCAGGTCTGTTTGGGGGGTAGTCACATCTCTATCTGGAGGAGGTGTGGGGGACGACAGTAAGTCGGTCAGCATTGGTTCGTGCATGCTGCCCACTGGCTGTGAGGGCCAAGGCGTCCTGTCTGATCTGTCCTAAATTTAAACTTGTGGACAGACAAGTCTAGTCAGCAGCCAGCCTCCTTCCAGCTCCGATCATCCACAGCTGGGAGAAAGAGAAACACACAGAGGCAGCCAGCCCCAGGCCTTTCTAGTGCCCTACTCCTCTCATCTGTTTTCTGCCTTGATTCTTCTTCAAACTCCAGCTTTGAAATGACACTTTACAACTCCTCCGGCCTGCAGACCCTCCATTTGTGGGCGTAAAACTGTTTATACTAGAGTACTTAGAGCGCTGCTGAGGTGACTTGTAGCTCACCGGGAGGATTCACTTACTATTCAGGATGGAAAGGATCAGTGAGGATCAGCCCCCGCACTCCCTCCAATAAACCTCAGGCGCCTCGGGTTTCTTCGTTCTAGCTGCTGCACAGTTGGTTGGTTTGAAACTCTGGACAATAAAACGTGAACGACCAGCAGAAACTATCGAGAAATTTGAACAATTTGTTATAGGTTTTCTTGACAAACACTGTTTTGTCCATTTAAAAAAATGGCTTGTCCTGTTTTTGCATTTTGAATATTAATGGAAAACCCATGTGGACCTGGACAGATTGTTCTGGACGTGCGTGTCGGGGGTTATGCTAACTGCAGCCTTTTGTTCTGGAAATGTTGGCTCACTCTCCCTGATGCTCCTCCACTGTTTGTTCTTATCTCCGCTCTGAATAAATTTGCTCTCAAGTTGTGTGATGGATGGGAGAGCGTGTGCTGTCTCAGTGGAGGAGCGGAGAAATGCTCAAAGACACAGATGTTCGCTGAAACAGGCCTGCTATTATGCTACATTTGTCTGCTTGGCTTTATTGCCGCTCTGAGAATCGGGCTGCCGTTTAGGCGACAATGGAAAACAGAGCTGTGAGTGAGTCAACTGGAACACACCGTTAACTCCTGTAGGGTTAAGCGGAGTCCCACAGAAACATTTGCCCAACAGTGCCGAGGTATAAGACGCCTCCGTGGTGAGCTGAACAGACCGGTCAAACCACACCAGACGAGAGATGTTTCAGTTTTGTCTAGGTCCACCCTCCGCCCTTCCTTCTTTCCTTTTCGCCATCTTTACTGTTCTGTCTCTGGTTCTCGCTTCCTCTCGCTTTATTCTCCCACCCTCCCTGTAATCAGGCGTCTTTGAAGTGGACTGGGGAGACGGATTAGAGTGGGACCTGCGGGGTCTTTGACCCAGGGTGAGCTGGGACGAGTAATTAGACAGGGAATTACTAGGAGGCCCCACCCCTCTGTCAGGAACTATATGCATTCTGCGCTGTTGTTGTTTAGTAGATAGTTTATTTTTGTTGTTACATCATGAAAATGGAATGGGGAAAAGATTTAATTCTGACATTTGCTTTAAATTTTTAATATCCATGTGAACCCAAAATATTTGTCTTTGTTTCTCTTTATCTCATTTGTGAAAAACAGAAAATCTTTTAGCTAGTTGGAACAAGAGCAACTTGGTCTACATTAGCAGCCGTCCACCATGACTGCATGGGGGTTTGAGAAGACAATAGGTGGCATTAACAGAACAAGGGTCAAGAGAAGGAAGTAGATGAATTCCTATAACAATACGTTTTTGGAATGTTGGGAACATTTTCAATAGGGATGCACCGATATGAAATTTTTGGGCCAATACCGATATCTGATATTAATATCACTGTTATGGCCGATAACCAAAATTTGCCGGTACCGATATACTGTACTTAAAAGCAGCAGATTTGGTACAGAAGGAAAATTATTAAAGCTGAATTTATGTTATTATGTACGCACACCACACTCTAGGGCTGCACCATATACCCTTATCGTGATATCAGCTTGCGCAATATGCATATCGTAAAGAACAGATAAATATCGCAATGAATGGTCAGCTCAAATGTTTGCTACACTTAATATATTCAGTCAGTCAAACGGAAGCATGATGTTTTTTAACAAATCAAATAGAGCTCTTCACCCATTTGGCCAATTGGGTGGGTTCTCATAGGTTAGATGCCCGGCCCTGAGGTGGACAGTACTTAATTTTGATGGCTAGCAAACACCTGAGTTAGCTCTGTTCTGCTCGTTCTGCTTTTCCCGGGATCCACTGATTGCCTTTTGTTGTTCATTTTCTTTTTCCCTTTTCTCACATCTCTTGCTTTTCTCGTTTTTATGATTTTTTTGCAAATTTTTAATTTTTTTGTTTTTGATTATTTTTGTTCAGGCTGCGCAGTGGCGCAGTGGTTAGAGCTGTTGCCTTGCAGCAAGAGGTCCTGAGTTCGCTTCCCAGCCTGGGATCTTTCTGCGTGGAGTTAGCATGTTCTCCCTGTGCATGCGTGGGTTCTCTCCGGCTACTCCGGCTTCCTCCCACAGTCCAAAAACATGACTGTTAGGTTGATTGGTCTGTCCTTAGGTGTGAGTGTGTGTGTGTGTGTGCATGGTTGTTTGTCCTGTGTGTCTCTGTGTTGCCCTGCGATGGACTGGCTCTCTGTCCATGGTGTACCCCGCCTGATTGCCCGTAGACCGCTGGAGATAGCCCCACCCCACCCCCCACCCCCGCGACCCTGCATGGACGAAGCGGGTTCAGAAAATGGATAGATGGATTATTTTTGTTCTTGATTTAAGTTTTTATTTATCGCAAGTAATTACGTCATCGCATTATAAATCCCTGTTATCGCAGGTCGCACACACATTTATGCTTCTGGGAAGATTACAATCACTGTCACATGACTACACAAATAAATATCACCCTCTACAGATGAACAGATGAAAACAAGATTGAAAAAATACCGGGTGTTAATATCGGCCCAGTTTTATTTGTCGCACCGATAAGTTAAAAAATGACTAACATCAGCCGATACCAATATTGCTGCTGATATATTGTGCATCCCTCATTTTCAATGATTGTGGTTTTTTGTTCAGTCATTTAAATGCCTGTAGAAACAAGCTGTGTGCAAAATATTGTTCTGGTCTTGTGCAGCTTCTGCAGAATGTGACAACCTAGGAAAAGCTAAAATGTGTCCTATGTAATTTAGCTTCTGTTGGTTAAGTTCTTGCATTGTTGATGTTTGTTCACTTTACTCACTAAGATTGTTTACAGATGAGTACAGGTGCTGGCCAGTAAATTAGAATATCATCAAAAGGTTGAAAATATTTCAGTAATTCCATTCAAAACGTGAAACTTGTACATTATATTCATGCAATGCACACAGACCAATGTATTTCCGATGTTTATTACGTTTAATTTTGATATTTATAGGTGACAACCAATGAAAACATCAAATCTGGTATCTCAGAAAATTAGAATATTCTAAAGGCCAATGAAAAAATGTTTGTTTCTCTAATGTTGGCCAACTGAAAAGAATGAACATGAAAAGAATGTGCATGTGTAGCACTCAATACTTAGTCGGGGCTCCTTTTGCCTCAATAACTGCAGTAATGCGGCGTGGCATGGACTCGATCAGTCTGTGGCACTGCTCAGGTGTTATGAGAGCCCAGGTTGCTCTGATAGTCGTCTTCAGCTCCTCTGCATTGTTGGGTCTAGCGTATTGCATCCTCCGCTTCACAATACGCCATAGATTTTCTATGGGGTTAAGGTCAGGCGAGTTTGCTGGCCAATCAAGGACAGGGATACCAT
Source organism: Nothobranchius furzeri (assembly GCF_043380555.1). Taxonomy (NCBI): domain Eukaryota; kingdom Metazoa; phylum Chordata; class Actinopteri; order Cyprinodontiformes; family Nothobranchiidae; genus Nothobranchius; species Nothobranchius furzeri. The sequence goes on from NC_091743.1 coordinate 43,735,061, forward strand.
GGTCCTTGAACCAGGTGCTGGTGGTTTTGGCACTGTGTGCAGGTGCCAAGTCCTGTTGAAAGGTGAAGTCTGCATCCCCATAAAGTTGGTCAGCAGCAGGAAGCATGAAGTGCTCTAAAACTTCCTGGTAGACGGCTGCATTGACCCCGGACCTCAGGAAACAGAGTGGGCCAACACCGACAGATGACATGGCACCCCACACCATCACTGACGGTGGAAACTTTACACTGGACCTCATGCAACGTGGATTCTGTGCTTCTCCGCTCTTCCTCCAGACTCTGGGTCCTTGATTTCCAAAGGAAATGCAGAACTTGCTTTCATCAGAAAACATAACTTTGGACCACTCAGCATCAGTCCAGTCCTTTTTGTCCTTGGCCCAGGCGAGACGCTTCTTGCGCTGTTTCATGTTCAAGAGTGGCTTGACACACGGAATGCGACACCTGAATCCCATGTCTTTCATGAGTCTCCTCGTGGTGGTTCTTGAAGCGCTGACTCCAGCTGCAGTCCACTCTTTGTGGATCTCCCCCACATTTTTGAATGGGTTTGTCGTCACAATTCTCTGCAGGGTGCGGTTATCCCTAGAGCTTGTACACTTTTTTCTACCACATTTTTTCCGTCCCTTCGCCTGTCTGTTAATGTGCTTGGACACAGAGCTCTGCGAACAGCCAGCTTCTTTAGCAATCACCTTTTGTGTCTTGCCCTCCTTGTGCAAGGTGTCAATGATTGTCTTTTGGACAGCTGTTAAGTCAGAAGTCTTCCCCATGATTGTGGTGCCTTCAAAACAAGACTGAGGGACCTTTTAAAGGCCTTTGCAGGTGTTTTGAGTAAATCAGCTGATTAGAGTGGCAGCAGGTGTCTTCTATATTCAGCCTTTTCAGAATATTCTAATTTTTTGAGATACCAAATTTGGAGTTTTCATTAGTTGTCACTTATGAATATCAAATTTAAATGTAATGAACATTGGAAATACATTGGTCTGTGTGCATTGCATGAATATAATGTACAAGTTTCACGTTTTGAATGGAATTACTGAAATATTTTCAACCTTTTGATGATATTCTAATTTACTGGCCAGCACCTGTATTTGGGACTTTCAGTTTGACATCCTTAATGCTCAAACTTGCTACAAAGTGCATGGCAGCAACTGTAAACAGAATGTTTTGAACAACAGGAGAAGGCAGAGACACTTTGTTCAGCCACATTTGCTCTAGTGATGGTTACACACATAGAGTATTGCAGTACCAGCAGAGTCATAGCTGATGGTTGGGTGGAGCTCTGCACACGCCACCTCTACTTCACCTAAACCTGCAACCTTAGCTCTCTCATAACAGAGCATAACTGTAGACAAACTATAAAGCTTTATCGGCACTAAGAAAAACAGTATCCGTCTACCTCTAGTTCAAACCTGTTTGCCATTTTGCCTCATAATTAATGTAATGTAGCTTACCCAAATGTAAACATACAAACAGCCATGAATCTCCTGTTCTATATTGATCCCTATGACTTCTCAGTTCTCAACAAAGGTCACTTCTACTGTGTAAAAACCCATTATATGTCTGACCTTTATGTCTTTTCTTGAGAGCAGCGAGCGTGGGGGGGGGGGGGGGGGAGCAGCAGGAACAGGAAGAATAAAAGTGTGAAAATTGGCCAAATTCAAATCTGTGAAAATGGTGGAGATGTTGTTTTAACAGTTAAGAAGTGATTAATTTATGCAAACAGGTATTGATAACTGTCACTGTTGTAGAGTTAAACCATTGAGACACAGGCTTTTTTTGCACAAATCGTGTGTGTGAGAGAGGGGGACTAGAATCCTGTCTATCAGCTCAACCAGCAGAGACCTGGGGCCTCATTTATCAAGCTTGCTTATGCACAAAAGGGGTCAGAAAACTGCGTACACAACTTTCCATGCAAACTTTGGGATGTATGAAAAAAAATTAGCGGAAAATAATGCGCAACTTTAAGTTGACTAAGGACCTGGCTTACGCACATTTGGACATGGAGAGCACCTGCAGTGCTGCTGCTGAGAAGATACAATTATGAATTCCTGCAGCGTTATCACTTGTACCGCTTCATTTTCACATGGAACAAGACCCCCCACAAGCACACACACACACGTGCGCGCACACTCACACACGCACGCGCACACACACACACACAACCTGAAGCGTAAAATACGGAATGCAGAAAATCAGCAGGGGGACAGATTGAGACAGAATGTCATGCGTCTGTGACAGTGTGTGTCCTGTCACTGTGACCCGATTGATCATGTTTATGTTTATGTATTTAGCAGACGCTTTTGTCCAAAGCGACTTACAAGTGATAATCGGCACGTTGCCCTTCAGGCTAACAACATCAACTTGACATCAATCATGGAGAGGAGGGAACAAGGAGTGGTCAGTAGAGAGGAGGGACGGGTGCAGGGAGGGTGCTAGTTAAGAAGATGCTCTCTGAAGAGCGGTGTCTTCAGGAGTTTCTTGAAAATTGAAAAGGAAGCCGCTGTTCTGGTAATGCTTGGAAGGTCATTCCACATTTGTGGAACAATGCATGAGAAAAGTCTGGATTGTCCTGAACGTGGTGTAGGCACTGCTAGCCGACGATCCTGTGATGACCGGAGCGGCCGGGCCGAGACGTAAGCCTTTGCAAGAGGATTCAGGTAGATGGGAGCCGTACCATCTCGGACTTTGTATGCTAGCGGTAGCCAGTGGAGCTCAATGAACAGAGGGGTGACGTGTGCTCTTTTTGGCTGATTGAAGACCAGACATGCTTCTGCATTCTGGACCATTTGAAGAGGTCTCACAGTACAGGCTGGAAGACCAGTTAGAAGGGCATTGCAGTAGTCGAGGCGGGAGATGACAGTAGATTGCACCAGGAGCTGGGTGGCATGTTGTGTTAGTTATGGTCTGATCTTTCGTGTGTTATACAGCACAAAGCGGCATGAACGAGCAACAGAGGCAACATGATCTTTAAAGGTCAGGTGTTCATCAATCACAACACCCAGATTTCGAACTGCCTTTGAAGGAGCCAGAGATAGGAAGTCATTTTGGAGTGAGATATTTTGCTGTATGGATGGTTTTGCTGGGATGACAAGCAGTTCAGTTTTAGAGAGGTTGAGTTGGAGATGGTGGGATTTCATCCATTTTGATATGTCAGAGAGACAGTTTGATATTCGTGCAGAGACAGTGTGGTCGTCCGGTGGAAATGACAGATAGAGCTGGGTGTTGTCTGCGTAGCAGTGGTAGGAGAAGCCATGTGATCGAATGATCTCACCCAGTGAGGTGATGTGATCAGTTTAATTTGACATGAACATGACAAACACACTTTCTTGACAATCTTTGTGAGTAAAAAAACGTGTAGAAATAAAAACGAACAACGTGTGTTATTAGGGAAATAGCGGGCGAGCGGTGTTGATGCAGGATTGCGCATGCACCGTGAGCGGTTCCGATACTTTTTGGGTCGCAGCTGCTCGCAGCGCCACTTCAACAGTGCAATACCCTCACGAGAGACGAGCAAAATTTCAAACACGCCAGAAGTTTGTGCGAGCTCACGATTGCTGATCGGTAGCTGGTCACGTGGTGTTAATCGCCTCTCGTAACCTCCTGTACACTACACGACGCTCGGCGCAAAACTCGCCCCGATCTCGTAGATTCTCGCACGAGTGGAAAATCTGCTCAAAAAAGTGAAAAAGTCGCACAGTGTACGCCCGGCTTAACTCAGGTGGTAGAGCGGGTTGCCTCATGATCGGAGGGTCATGGGTTCGATTCCAGCTCCCACCAGAGGTTTTCTGCTGTTGTGTCCTTGGGCAAGACACTTCACCCTACTTGCCTGTGTTGGTGGTGGTCAGAGGGGCCGACGGCGCCAAATGGCAGCCTCACCTCTGTCAGACCGTGCCACGGCGGCTGTGGCTACATAGTAGCTTACCATCATTAGCAGTGTGTGAATGTAAGAGTTCACGCAAGCGACTTTGAGTGTTCTAATAAAGCACTATATAAGTTTGATGATTATTAAATCATCTTCCATTTTATTCCACAATTTTGCTTCATAGATGGAGGTACACATTTGCTTTTGAGTAGTTCGTGCAAACATTTCTTTAAACTCACATTTTCTTTCTTGTATCGCCTTCTTTGGGATTCAGTAAATAAAAATGTACAGCCTCATTGGCAGTAACATTTTTTTAGCTCTAAACATGATTAATAAAGTTTTTAGACTAACCAGGTGATTACATTTTATTATTTTTGACTGAATAAACAACGTAGCATGTTCCATGGCATTCACTCGACGTAAAATTTTGCAATAAAAACAGTTGCCTAGTTCTTGTTTTCTATGTATTTCCCCATACCTCTACACAATAAGTCAAATACGGCACTATAAACGAATAATGCAATATATGTGATGTTGGTGGAAATGAAACACTAAACATTCTTTTTCTCTCTGTCTCTACAGGTAAGCAAGTTTCTCTCCAAAAATACCCTTTCTTGTGTGCCAAGTAAGTAAAAGTGTCACAATTGCATGTCCTTTATTCCCTTCTTCTTGACAGCCCTACTGTGTGTGTGTGTGTGTGTGTGCGTGCGTGCGTGTGTGTGTGCTATCCCCAGGGTACCTGTTGTTGTGACAGCTTCTTGACTTGAGTAGCATTAGAAGATAATGTGCAAATTGTAATCTGGGAGCTCCCATTCCTTAGCCTGTGTCATGCTAATAATGCCGTGCGTCAGTCAAAACTTGGCCGCTGATTGCAGATGCAAGCCGATGCTATCTCTCCTCCCCTTCGACGGAGCAGGCGCCACAAAAGGAGCCTCTAACCGTTGGCGGTTTGGCGTCAGCAGAGGCAATCTTGGTCACGGGATAATAGAGACCTAAGGTGTATTGCCTTTCTTCTTTGCATAATCCTTACACTTGTGCTGAAGAGTAGGAGGAGTGAAGTTTTAATCTGAAGGTTTTTCACAACAAAGCGCTGACACAAAAAAGATGAGTGATGCTGGAGGTGACATTTTTTGTTGTAATAAGATGAGTAACGCGTGCGATTATTTGCCCATCAAAGTAAGTAAGTAAGTAAGTAAAAGTTTATTTGTATAGCGCCTTTCTCAGATATGAATCACAAAGCACTGCACAAAGCATGAGGCTCCTTCGTTAGACCTACACAGGACAGAAAGATTTTCTTTTCCTGTAACTCTTTTTCTATTTTGACTTTTCTGAATCAAATCCTTTTTTGTTTGAAACATTGGTGTTCTCTGAGATTATTACAATCTCAGAGTCACACGGAGAGTTGTTCACTTCCCCATAAAAGCCTCTGCTTACATAACCCACCTGCTTTTCCTCGACCTCGGACACATATAGGAAGGAATGGGGAGCGGAGGAGGGGTGCCTGACAACGGGGTGTTAAAGATAAGAATGTTTATTCTACCATTGTGGGGGAAGTTGTAGACATCCTTATCAAACAGAATGAACAAAGTCAACAGGTTTAGTTAGCATCAGCGACATTTTCAAAGAAGAGGACAGGAAAGCCAAGGAAAATGGTGACAAGGTAAATGGGAGCATCACATAGTGTTCAATTATAAATAACTTTATAAATATCTACCAGAATTTTGTGTATATTAGTATAAAACTATAGAAGAACACAAATCAGACCAATCTTCCCAAACTGGTGCCTAAATGTTTACACAGCTTATTAGTTTTGGCTGTTCAAGATGCAATTAACTAACAAATGGTGAATCTTTGTATCACCATCTGTTCTAAAGCATGAGCAAAAGTGGAAAGTTCTCCCCATCCCTCGTTCATTTCAAGTAGCAGATTCAGTGAGCGATGTACGCATGATGAAAAATAACTAGCATAAGATTTACCTCTGATTTCACCCCTGGTTCAGACCCAGGGACATTCCTTCAGGGCCAAGTCATTGTCTTGCAGTGCCAGCGATGACTGACGTCACCGCTGTTTTGCCCATTAGGTTTGCCTCTTATGAGAAGCAGCAGCAGTCATGCAGAGACCTCGCTCTGAGTGTGTTCTCTCCATTAAACAACATTTGAACTGGAGTCTTTGCAGAATCAGCCAACCCAACTATTGGAAAATGGTCCACGTTATACTGTCTCCCATTCAAGTTCATTTCCTTTCCAAACCTTCATCCACTTTGGCCAGACCACACATCCTTAAATGTTGATAGTTGTGCTGGCTCACTCATAGTCTCCCTTACACTCAAATGTGCAGTCACAACCTCAGATAGGGATCACATGCAGCCTTGCTTGGCTGCTAACGACCCTCAGTTGCATTTAGGGTTTACAACCGAGTGGAGGTTGGGCTGCTCCTCAGTATTTATAAACACTTATGATTGCATTTGTGAAATGAAACAACCTGAAATTAGAATTTTTCTGGAAGTTCAACAGAAATGTGGTTTTGCTGATCTGACTACCAGTAAAAATGTTGAGTGAATGGGTTTTGCAGGATACCGCAATCATGACATAGCGAAGCATCATATGGACAATTGGTAAAGGGCAATCTAGCTTATGCAGGTCTGTTTTGGACTGTTTGGTGCAAAGCAGCTGAGTTTCCAACAGTCTTAGTGGGCTCTGTTGCTCATAATCCCTTTGGTCAAGTTTACAACTGTTTGATTTAGACAAGAAATACAAACCTTGTGTGACGGATGACTTTGTAAATCCTGCTGTGAACGTTGTTGACCGATGGCAAACTGCATTTCCCCTAAACATCTGAAAACATTTCCAAGGGTTTTCAGTTTTCTGGTGTGATTTCCAGAGCCTCATTCTCGTGTTGCTGAAATTTTAAACTTGTTCGCAAATTTCTTCAACAACCTTTAGTTGTAAAGTCACCTTGGGCATTTGGAATCCATCTCACCTTTCTCAATTACTACGTTTACATGCAGCCAATATCCGGGTTATGATCGGGTTAAGGTCGGTATTCGGGTTTCTGGGTTGATCAGAATAACCCGTTTACAAGCATAAAAAGAAAGAGTTACCCCTAACTTGCATAACCCAATTTAAATGCGGACGTTGGGGTAGCGTCAGGACGTATGGACTACGTCCAGACGCAATATGCGTCATTTCCGGTTCTTCTTGTTCCGGTATCCGTGAAAACAACAACATGTTTCCCAGTTCGGAAGAGATAGCGACCGCGTTTGTTTGCGCTTCAGTTTCCTCGTCACTCCAAAAGTGTGGTGCTGTGCCGCGACTCGCCATTTTGCTCCCAACTTGTTGTTTACTTCCGGAGTTCTGGCGCGTACAAGACGTCTCGCTACTCAAAAGACCAAGATTCCTTGCGAACAGAGCATGCGCAGAACACACGCTTTGATGGGGATATCCCGATATGCGTTTACACGACCAAACATTCGGGTTAGAAAAGGGTTACCCCAGGTGTAGTAACCGTTTTTTTAAAAACCCGGTTATGAGCATATCTGGGTTTTTGGCAGTGTTTACATGGACCTGCGGAACCGGGTTATTGTGAATATTCGGGTTTTAAAAGGGTTACTGGCTGCATGTAAACGCACTGATTGTAGTATCCATGACTAAGAAATGGCAGGAAACATGAGACATCTTTGGTACGGGTTGGAGACAAAGGTTGCTGAGAACATGAGGGTAATTTGCAAACTAACTGAGACATAGTAGTCATTGCGTTCTGGGACATAGCGGCCATGTTGAAGGCCTCACGAGTGTAAACAAACAACACATCACAGAAAAAAGCAGATTTGGGAGACAGAAAGTAGTAAATTCCATGTTAAAATCCTGACTTGCGAGAGGCGTCAAACCCAAGACATGCAGAATCAACACGACAACTCGGAGTAAGTAAAAATAAAGTATTTTATTATGAAAACGGGAACTAAGGATGCACTAGTAAGTCCAGTGAGTAGGGTGCCGTAAGGCGTTAGTCCAGAGTTCAAGTTCCGCGATCAGCAGGGAAGGTGGTGAGCCGAGGTGAGTAAGGACCGGGGTCCAGTTGAGTGAGGTGGGTGAGAAAGCGGAGAGGGTAAGGACAGGAGCCATGGAGGAGGATGAGACGAAGTCCAGTAGATCCGGGGTTCTAGCAGCGAAGGTAATGGACGTGGTAGGGGTTCCTAAACAGGGCAAAGTAGACAGGGGTTCAGAGACGAGTCCAAAATCATAATCCAAAAACAATCCAAGGTCAGAGATCCAAATAATCCAATCACGAATACACAAGCGAGCAAACAGGCAAATACGAGTGGCAGGGGCTGACCAAAACTGTAGCAATCATCTGGCGTCGAGTGGTGTCTCCATCCTCCCTTTATATCAGAGCCTCTGATTGCAAATCCAGCACAGCTGGTGTCCCCTCCGCTCCTCACCTGTGGAAAAGAACCTCAAAGATGGTTTATTGAGGAAGAGCACTCACCTCGGCTCGTGAATCATGACAGGAAGCCAGGAAGCACCAACAGCTTGCTGCTGTCGCACTTTCAGTTATGTTGTGTGTGGTGTGAGCAGATGTAAACATCCAGATGAGAGGTATACATTCCATTAGCTGGTTTTTCCAGTAAAACAATCAAAAGTGTCATACCATAGTTATTTTGTGTTTCAGCGCGCCTGCATTAACCTACCGGTGTGTGTGTGTGTGTGTGTGTGTGTGTGTGTGTGTGTGTGTGTGTGTGTGTGTGCGTGCGTGCGTGCGTGCGTGCGTGCGTGCGTGCGTGCGTGCGTGCGTGTGTGTGTAGCCTATGTGTCGGTACGCATGTCGCGGTTGACAGAAAGAAATGATGTATTGAAAAAACATGTAGCATCATCAACGTACTAGAATGAAAATGCAGAGAACACACTCGTCTAGACCGGGGTACTCTGGAAGTGATGCTGGTCGCCTTACAGCTGTGATCCAAGCGAGTCGACGAGACTCTGTTACATTAGTTACTTGGTCTCAGTAGTTATCTCTCCAAGCCGGAAAACGGTTAAAGGTTAGCAAACGTGTTGCATCCCACAACACAGAAACCATTTGCCATAGTTGAGCAGTAAGCGATCAGGTGAATGTAGGTTAAATGAAGCTTCAAGACCGAGACCGAGCACGCTGTTGTCTGAAGTAACAAGAAACAAGTAAGGAGGCTTCCAACATGGCAGCTGCATTGAGATGACAACACGGTCCCAAGACCTACAATGGCATTCTGTCATTTTTTTTGGCAGAAAGTTTGCATGATTTTTTTTTGCACAAATTTTGTAATTTGTAAGCAGTTACTTTAAAAGACTCAATGGAAAAATGCAATGCTTGTTGCAAAGTGTCCTACATAATATGTCCATATATGACCTGAACATTTGTATGTGTTCTTGCAATTTTGTGTCACTAGCAAGTCCCCAGCAGCAAGGGCGTAGGAATGAGTTTAATATTCGGGGGACACATTTTGGAAATCTAACAAATCTGTTGTAGGTCAATATATAGGTCAACTTCACTGAAAAAAATACATGTAATGATTATTTCTGATTCCAACGTGTCACTAAGTGTTTCATGCAGGCTGAACATGAACATAGTCTCCTACCGCTATCTCCTGCATTAGCTTCCGATAGAAAATCTGATAGATGGTGAAAGTCTAGGATTAGAAAAGTCTGACAGATGTGACTCTGGGTGCAAGGCAAAGCCCAGAAAGACAAGAACATAGCTTTTATAGCCCAGTCCACTAACATTCTGGGGTTTCTTTTTTTATCGGGGACCCATGAGCCAGCCAGAAGGGGAGGAGTCTTAGGCTCCCCATTAGCCAGATCCAGGTGATTACCGGCCAACGTAGACGTTTTAATTATAAAAAAGCTGTTTATGTGTCAGTACTGTTTTATTTTTATTTAATAGCATGAATGTAGGATATTATCTTATTCATATGGGTAGAGATGTGTAAACAGATTAAATACAAGACTAAAGCTGTGAATATTCAGTCTGATTTGATCTGATTCTGATCAGAATATTTTAAACTACATCAGCCAACAATGCTGACCAACAATCAGAAAAATCTGTTTGCTTCTGACAGAATGAAAAAAGAAATAGTTCACTTACAACAACAGCTGGAACTACATTCATTTTCAGATGGACAAAAGAAAATAACAGTGGCCAAAATTGCAGTCTAAATGCACCAGAATGCAGAGTTTAACACTTATTTTTCTAATATTTCTAAGGAAGCGTGTACAGAATGTAATTTATTCTTAAACCGTACTGCCCAGCCCTGCTTGTTATGGGATTACATACAGTATATTTAACTGTGTTCACTTATTATTACATTCAAATCTTCCTCTCATCAGCAACCTAAAACCATCTCATTCTCGGTGTTGGGAGTAATGCGGTACAAAAGTAATTAATTACTGTAATGCATTGTTTTTTGCTGTAATGTAAGGCATTACAGGGAAATAAAATGGTAATATTTACTCGGTACAATTGTCAGTAACGCGGTAATTACAATGCATTTTAAACCCAGAATTAAGATGTGTTCCTTAAAATTTCAAATTGCGGGAAACCTGACGAAAGATCCAGTATCTGCATATATTGCGTCATTTATGGACTCAGCTTTGCGGGCAGAGAGGACGCAGCGGTAACGGCTCAAATACTCCAGCTGCGTCCTGCACGCGGCCGCTGCAACATTCACAAAATCGCTCCACCAAAACAAAATAATTCACCTGCGATCGTTCATATCAGCGCATATTCTCTGGTATTTTGTGCTTTTCTGACGTGCTTTGCCTCAGCTGAGTTCATAATCTGTGCCCCGGTGATTTCAACTCATTACTGCTGGAGCGCCGCGCATGTGAACTGTGAAGATCCCTTTGGCTGATAGTTAGAAAGTAGGAAGTCTAGTTTACAGTTTTTTCTGGAAGACGGAGAAAACATGCAGCACGCAGAAAGGTTAGAGAGAGAAAGGGCAGGAAATTATTCAAATAAAATCAAGAAAAAAAGAAAAAAGTAGATAGATTTATCCCCAATACACATTTTTACCAGTGAAAAGCAATAATATATACGCATTTAATATTTATACATGTGATAGAATCAGATCACCCCAGAAGTCAGTCCCACTTCCAGGGCCGTATCAAGGCATTTGGGGACCAAGGCAAATATAGGCTTGGAGCCCCCACCACCTCACTCCCTGCTCAGTTAATATAAGATGGCAGCGTGTTGAGAGTACAGATTGTTGTTGCTTTTATTTAATAAACAATCATTTTAAAGCACTGTTATTATATCTGACTGTTTATAACAGCAATCCTAGCTCAGACACCACATCACCTTCCACATATATGTCATGAGCTCACTGAGCGTCACATGACCAGATCCATATTGAAGTTGTTTTGGTGAAAGTAACTTAAAGTAATGCAAAAGTAGTGTAATGCCTTACATTTTAAAATCAGTAATATTATAATGTAATGAATTACTTATAAATGAGGGTAACAAGTAATAAATAATGCATTACAGTTTTGAAGTAACTTGCCCAACACTGATCATTCTTCACTGTAGCACCTACCTGCACCTCAGCAGGTCTGGCTCTCACTGTCTCACTCTCAGCAGGTCTGGCGCTGCCTGCCTCACCTTCTTCATCATTTTCCTGCTTAACTTCCTCTGGTCTCTTATATGAAACAAGTGACATGAGAATAAGGTTTAAAAATGAAATGTGAGGAGAATGTAACAAACAAGCAACAATCTTGTAGCTTACTTGCAAACCAAATTTCCTCCATCCAGGATTCAGCTTTCTCATGATACCGACTCTGAAATACTATATTCACACCTAGTTCCAGACACCCATCTCTTAGTTTGCATTCACTCACGGTAAATAATAGTTTAGACCATTTGTCAAGTCTTAAATTGTTTGTAAAATAAATTATTATTTGTTTGCAAACCTGACTGGTTCTTGAATCCTAAACGAAGTGAGGACAGTCCCTGAATAAACAAAGAGTCTTAGAATCTTCTGCCTAATCATCTTAAAGACAAGCAGGTGATATTCTATAATTAATAGATTATCACAGCTATGGATCACAAGTAATGACAATAAAAATAAATAGATCTTAAGCAATTTATTTAATCCAATTTACCCTCTAATTGATCTCACTACAGCTTGCTTCTCACACCAAACCTTCCGTCAGGAATCTTGGCGTGACCTTTGACCCAGCTCTCACCCTGGATTCTCATGTCAGTTCTCTTGTTCGCTCTTCCTTCTTCCATCTCAGGAACATTGCTAAGCTGAGTCCCATTCTGCCCCGCTCTGAACTTGAGACAGTTCTCCACACCTTCATCTCCTCACGCTTAGACTACTGTAACTCTCTTTTCACGTGTCTGAGCAGAACCTCCCTGAACCGTCTACAGGTGGTTCAGAATGCCTGTGCTCGGCTTCTGACCAAGTCCTCCAAACACACCCACATCACCCCGCTTCTCCTCCAGCTTCACTGGCTGCCAGTCAACTTCAGGGTTCATTTCAAGATCCTGGTTCTGGTCTATAGGGCCTTACATGGACAAGCACCATCTTACATTGGTGATCTTCTTAGTCCCTACACCCCCAGCAGGTCCCTGAGGTCCAGTGATCAAAGCCTACTGGTTGTGCAGCACCAGGCTAAAGACCAAAGGTGACAGATCATTTGCTGCTGTGGCCCCCAGACTCTGGAACTCTCTCCCCCTGAGCCTGAGATCAGTGGACTCAGTGGTCTCCTTTAAAAAGCAGCTGAAGACTCACTTGTTCAAGCTGGCTTTTGTATGACCTTCTTCACCGCTCTCTCTTTATTCTGCTCTCCCCACCTATTCCACCTTCCTCAGGATCCACTTATTTCCCTCTTTCCTATTCACTCTCTCTCTTTCTTTACATTTTTAATCATAATTTTCTATTTTTTGCTCATTTTGATTTTCTAAACTATTTTCAATATTTTTACATTTTTGTTTTTGTGAAGCGCCTCGCGATTTTTATCCTGAGAGGTGCTATAGAAATTATATGTTCTTCTTTCTTCTTCTTCTTCTGCACCATCTGCTGCTCTGATTGTGCTTCGTTTCCACAGGACAAGATACAAACCGCCTGGCAGCCCTTCTTCCCTTGTTTTTGTGAATAAGCATGTGTTCCTCATCAACCCTCTCACATTGAATCCATTGTGTCCTTTTTCAGTTTTTCTTCCATCATTTCCTGTGACTCTTAATCCCTTCAAAGTCTATGAAGTTAGTGGGGGGTGCGCAGTCTGATCAGCTGATGACTTACACAAGAGGTCAGAAGTACAGGAATTACAGCTCTGGCTCCCGATAGGCTGGCTGTTCCAGCCCATCAGGCCCTGTGATAGCTTCGCCTTTGGCATCTGAAGGAGAAAGGGTTCATGAGCACCACAGCTGGCAGCGCACTGACATTTGCTGGCTCAAGTCACTTCACCCTTCATCAGTCAGCGGAGCGTCGTTAATTAGTCTTTTTGAAAATAATACAGGGTCACTGACATTCATGTGGAAGATAAACAAGGAAATGAGCCAGGCTATTTTAACCGAAAGATGGCGGGTTTATCCAAAGTGTCAACACAGTGAGCTGCATGGCTCACCTTTAAGCCTGATTTATACATTTCCGTCAGCCCAAGTGTGGATTCGTGCACATGCATTAGCGAGACTTGTTCCCTTCGGACTTCTCCGTTGCCTGTGGAGTGTAGCAAAGCAATTCCTCGCCAGGACAACAGAGGATGTAGTGCCACCATTGCAGCCACAGCTCTGGTCCACAATACTGTATTTATATTGTTTGCGTATTTCAAAGACTTTTTAACTTGGACAGATTTGTCCCTCACTTTCCTTGCACCTCAGTGTACAGTGGTCACCTCCTAACCTGTTTCCTGTAATTTTGTAATTTCCTTCCCTGAACGAAAGTCACGGGTGTAAAAACTTTCATATCATCTGACTTTTTCCATGAGACGTTCTTCAGTCTGCCACGAGAGGGATAATGGCGCTGCTGCTGATGGTGTGGAATGCTGAAAATACATTTTAATGATTGTTTCTGATTGTAATGGGTCACTCTCAGTTCATGCAGGCTGAACATGAAAATAGTCTCCTACACCTATCTCCTGCATTAGCTTCTGATAGAAAATAGACGACGAAACTCTAGGATTAGAAAAGCCTGACAGATCTGTCACTCTGTCACTTTCATGGACTCTCCCATCTTGATTTGAGACGGGGAAGGCTGTTGTTGGTTTAGCATCCAGTAAACAGCAGAGAACGTCTTGCCTAGTAGAAGCCAACCATTAGCATTAGCAACTCCACCACATGGCAACACTTCTACAGGCTTGTGTTATTTGTGGAAATAAAACATCAATGTTGCAAAGTTAACAGAGACAGTGGTAGATCTGCTTTGCTGTTAGCCAAAGATGTGAAATGTACAAATATCAGGAAATAAATCCTGTCGCCTGAAGCTACTTTCTCCTCCAGCTGACGTTTACTTCCTGAAGCAAGCAACATCTGATTCTATGTTTTGTTTTTCCTCCTTAATCTGCAACCTCGCTTCTATTCGCACAATGCATTTTGCTGCAGAAGCCAAATGGTAGTAAAGATGGACTCAGACAGTAATCCTGCTGCTGCCTCATCATAAGCGTATGAAGGGCTTGGAAAGGAAAAGGCCCTTGGGCCTTGGATGATTTTCATAAATCTGGTGATGTATGGTACTGTCTGTGATCTACACAGTCTGTTTTGAGATTTGTGTGCAGTTTGATGTGTTTATGGAAGCTGCTTGTTAGTACAATATCAGACATGTCCATCAGTGGCATCCCTCGCTCCTCAGCGAGCGAGCCCCAAGCCGCAGCTCTGACGCACAATTCACCTCGCTCCTCGTGTTTACCTCTTCGCCGCCTCCCTTTTTCCCCTCTCTGCTTTCCAAAATTCTTATCATTCAGTCTTCAGGTTTAGCTCTTCCGACCCTGATCTTTTAATTAACAGCTTCCTAGTTTTTCATTCAGTGGATGTTAGTCAATGGAAGGGATATTTGCCTCCTATTTGATTTGGCTTCATTTATAGCCCTTAAATTGGAAATCCTCCTGTTTGGATCAATTGAATTCAATTCAATTCAAGTTTATTTATATAGCGCCAAATCACGACAAGAGTCATCTCAAGGCACTTCACATAGTAAACAATCCAATACAGGTCAGTTCATTAAGCCAATCAGTAAAAGTTTCCCTATAAAAGGAACCCAACAAATGGCATCGAGTCACTGACTAGTGTCAGTGACTTTACAGCAATCCTCATACTATGCAAGCATGTAGTGACAGTGGAGAGGAAAACTCCCTTTTAACAGGAAGAAACCTCCAGAGGATCCTGGCTCAGTATAAGCAGCCATCCTCCACGACTCACTGGGGATCGAGAAGACAGCAGACACACACACACACACACACACACACACACACACACACACACACACACACACACACACAACATATTTACCAAGTAATGTGTCTATGGTTACATTGTGATTTCTTTGTAAATATTCTATTTGGTGAGAGATAAACTTTATTGTACAGTAGTATTATAGTGAATATATAATTAAACGGGTAAACTAGTAGTAGCACATTCAATGTCAAAGAAAGTAAAGTGTTATTATCAGAAGAGGGAGAATGTTTTAGTGGTTAGCAGCAATGTGCTAGACAATGGCCCCCTCCATGAGGCCACCACAGCTCAGCAGAACATCATTGTAGCTTCTTCTGGGGAGAAAAACACTTAGAGAAAAAATAAAGTTAACAGCTGAAATAGCAGGAAATAATACAGTTAAAGAGCAAATTGTAGAAGAAAGTAGTAGAGTGTGGAAAGTGGTCAGTATGTCCTCCAGCAGCCTAAGCCTATAGCAGCATAATTACAGAGATAACTCTGGATAACCTAGCCTTTTAGATGGAGGCATGTTGGAGGCAGAGCAAGGGAGAGCCGTCTTTACCGACTGTACACTCCACCTCCCTCTACTCCCCCACTTGTCCAGATCTAGGCTAACATCAGATTTTAACCATAAGCCCTATCAAATAAAAATGTTTTAAGCTTATTCTTAAAAGTAGACAAGGTGTCTGCCTCACGGACTAAAGCTGGGAGTTGGTTCCACAACAGAGGAGCCTGATAACTAAAAGATCTGCCTCCCATCCTGTTTTTAGATATTCTGGGAACCACCCGTAAACCTGCAGTCTGAGAGCAAAGTGCTCGGTTAGGAAGCTCACCCTAGGACTCCTCCTTTATTTGTTGAATCCCAGCGGCTGAAGTTTTCTGATCTTCTGAAACTCAGTGTCAACTTTGGCTGTTCAAGACATTTTAGCTTTAGTGCAAGAACTCATGTTAAATGTTTTGGGAAAAAAAGTCCTAATTTATCAATGAATAAACTCTGGGAAGTGAGAAATCAAGACCCTATTTACTGTAATGATGTCTAGGAAGCTCTGTTTGTGGATCGTGGTCCTTGAGAGCTTTGATTTGGAGAAGTGAGGGCAACTTTCTTGTAGTACCTTGTGTGACTGGACTTCAAAGGCCATCGTTTCTTTCGTTACCAGGAGATTTGCACTAATCTGTGAGGGCACACCTGACAATGCTCACCTTTCTCTTTCCACTAGAGATGCTAAATGCTCTGTGTGCATAAGGAAGCTTAGATTCCCAACAGTCAGGTTTTGTACTTTTGCATTACCACTTGAGGCCTGAGGAGTCCCAGATTAATCAGATTCAGGTCAGATGGAAGGTCAGGAGAGACCCGAGGATTAGTGTGAGTAGATATCAGTTCAAGGGCAAGTTAGCTCCTCAGACTTTGATTGAAGGTATATATGGGAAATACCCGTGTAGTGATAAATTATTAACAAAAGTTGGTTTTAAAAAGCCCAGGAGCTAATATTTTTACCAGCAGCTAAACCTTTTTGTCGGCTGTGACTTTCACAAGGAGCTTCTTATGATTCACACAGAAGTTTATTTTTACTCAAAGTTAAAACTTACCCCCGCAGATTAGTTTTTCCATCTTGGTGCTGGTCTACTTTATGAGGAACGTCAAAAATCTTTGTTACACCGAGAAGGAAAAGCAGAGAAACAGCAACCATAAGATCAGCATCTAAAGGTTACGTTTCCTTCTGGGGATCTTTTGTTAAAGTTGCATCAGGGATTATTTTTTTATATAACATTAACAATCTAGAATAGCATTCTTTAAGTCACATCAGGTCACAGCAGTGAGGTCAGGAAACAAAACTTGGTAGAAACTTTCTTTTTTTGTGTGTGATTGGGGAAAATAATCTAAAAGCCTTGTTCCGTAGTGGAGATGATTTCCTCTGGAACTGGGAGCACTGGCCCTCTGCCCTGAGCATTCTTTCCCAGGGAATCTGTTGTAGATAAAGATCCATGTGAGGGTTGGACCCAGGTTCCATGCCCCAGCCCTTCGCTTCCACCCTCATGCTCTGGATCTCCTCCTCCTTCCCTTCTTCCCCTCCCTTTCTGTAAATCTGTCTCCATCATCTCATGAGCAATGGTGATTACAGCAACGGCTCAGTCTAGGCACCAAAATTAGTGTCTAACTTTTGGCCACTAGCCTCTGGCTGGTGCGGGCAGCCCTTGACTTACCATTGAGCTTGGGCAGTTGCAGCAACAGCCACCAAAATGCAACACCGTGGCCACCAGGTGCGGCTTATCCCGGTTCCCGGCCCCGATTCGTGGCCTCTAACAATCACACAGCTCCATTAGTCTCGTCCGCCATGCAAACCCCAGCTTCTCTTCACTACAGTTTGCATTTCCCGCCCAGCTGAGGGAAAACCATTTAATGCGTTGAACACTTTAGTGCAAAGAGGCAGATCTCTTCTACCACATGCTGTTTTCCTCTGTTTTCTGTGCCGGAGGGCTGAAGCAGAATGAAAGCACGAACTCCCCTGTGCTGCTTTCACAGAGAATATGTTTGTTTACACACAGACAACCGGGGAGTCCTACGGAGGCTGAGCAGGATCCCTCTAGCTTCCATTGGGGCTGGTGATGTGGGCTGGTTGGGGAGGGGGGCAGCGTTGGGCCCTGCCGTCCTCCGGTCTCTGGACCCAGGTGCTTCCTGTCTGCCTGATGAAAAAGTAGGAAAGGGCTCAAGGTGGGTATAGTCAACGAGCCTTGTACTGTTTTTACTCCTGATGGGAAAGGCAAACTGGGCTTTAAAGGCCAAGTTCACTCATACTTTTGACACATCTGCAGTGGTCTCTGGTACAAATGAATGTCTTGTGAGACAGTCTCTGTGGGAATAAGCTGTGGTGTTCCTGTTCCAGGAACTAGAAGAAACGAGCCGAGTACAACAGGATTTGGAGCGTTACTCGTTTTTATTTCCTGGTATTCAGACATCCCGCCTCTGATTGGATAACAGCAACACGACTCAACCATGGGCTTCGTTTGCTCTGCAACGTTGATGTTTTATCTCCACAAATAACACAAGCACAAAGGAGTTCTAATGCGTGGGGGAGTTGCTTACGCTAACGGTCAGCTTCTACTGGTCAAGATGCGCAAGACGTAGAGCTGACCGTCTATTTTCTATCAGTGGCTAATGCAGGAAGTAGGGTAGAGTCCCAGTAGTCGTCACACACTGGTGGTATTTGTTAAATGGTGAACATCTGTCTGTGTATTTTTCTGGTCTTTCAACTAAAAAATAACAGATTTCATACTCAGTTACTAATTTAGCTGTACAAGTGTTTCATTTCATGCTCACTTTACTTCTGGGGTATTTCTCAACAGAACGCCGAAAGCCTGCACTTGTATTATTCTCGAGACAAAGGAATATTTTAGTTTTGGCACCATCGGAGAGGGATTTACGAGTGTGGCAAGGTGGAGAATCGAGGGCCCGGGTGGGATTCCATCCCCAGAATCCCGGGTGAGAGTCACGCGCGCTAACCAGTCAGCCAAAGGGACATCTCCTCGAACAAGTAGCCAGGGCGCACGATCAATCAGGACTTAGTGGCGGGACGCTCACACTGTCACACTAGTTTAATGGGCCATTCCCATCTGTACCGGGTCGGCCCGGAGCTGGGTAGCGTAGTTTGTTTACATTTCTTGGTGGTCTGTTATTTTTCCGGGCCAACCAAGGCTCATCCTCAGCCCTCTTCTCGAGGGGGTCTGCTTCAGGCCGACCAGGGCCAACACCCCCACTGCTGACAGCAAATTCACACCTTCCATTAGAGCAAGCCTCTGATTGGTGGGTAGAATCAGCCCACATGGGCTTAAGGCAAGGATGTGTGGAATCAACCGGGCCAGGCTGGGGCCGACTGGGGCTACCCGGCCCAGGCCGACCCGGTACAGATGGGAATGGCCCATTTGTGGCAGCTGTGGCAGTTGAATAGAGTATTTATATGCTCTGTAATATTTGCATTTTATGTGAAACTGGAGCTGCTGTCTGCCAGGGGAGAGCGGGTCGACCTGCTGGAGCAGCAGCCGCGTTGCAGGCTGGCTTTTAAATCTGGATCAAGGCAGACTTCTGTGAAAACCATTCCTGGCTCAAGTCTAGCTGCACAATACCAGAGGGAGGGAGTGACCCCTGGTGGCCAGAGTGTGCTGCTACAGCCCCAGAGCCTTCTTCCTCTTCAATCAAAGCTGTCAGGAACAACGAGCCTACTTACAGAAACATGTCACTTGCAGTCCTGGGAGTTTTCAGCCTGAGTATTCTCCATCGCAGCTACATTCACTCTCTTCATTTTACTAGCTGACTCACTTTTCCACACCTGTCAAGCTCATGTTTTACATTTGACACAAAAGCATTTAACCAACAAGCTCTGATTTATGACTCCTGTGAAAGGTGTAATTTGAGGTTTGGTGGATGCTTCAGGAGGGGGAAAACGCCCTGAAAGTCTCTTCGTTGTCAGATCTTGCAGGAACCAGTCAGAGTTGTGATCACCTCACTGCCTAATGTCGAGGGGATTAGGCTTTTTAACTTGCGCTGTAGCGACCGGGTGACAGAATACTTTAACGGCACCTCCTCACTTTCTCCCGATCTGCTGCATGAGTCATCCGGCGAGCCTGAGTCAGAGGGCCAGTGAACACTGGTAATAACAGCCCTGACAGATGCATGGGAGTCCATTAGCTGCAGATTAGGAGAACCTGATGGCACTGGCTGGCAGACTCGTTCCCTCCCACCATCAGGTTCTTTGTGGGGCCTTACCCTGGGGGGTGTCTTCACGGCGATGGGTGCAGTTAAAGTGGTGTTTGTTTTCAGGAGCAGCAGTCGTCTCCTGTCAGACGCCACCAGTCTGCTGATAAGATGGCTGGTAGGAGACAAGGTTAATACCCACTGTCTCTGAGGCGTTTAGGTAATGCTGCTCCATGATGATGAAGTGAATTACTGTACTTTAGCCTTTTCAAGGTGCTAAATAAATCACTGCAGTCGAGTAGGAAATCATTCAAACATGACAATGTCTTTTACTTTTGATCCTAAAGCCAGTCAGTCAAGTTACTCCCCCAAATCTAAAATAGCAGACAGCTTTCAGGTCGAATGGGTTTTACCCAGAGAGTCATGTGACACTTAAGCAGAAACAGTGGCTCAGTTGGTCCGATTGCCCACAGCACTCTGTTCAGGACTCTGGCACGGTTAAAAGCTGCAGCGTACAAACATGCTGCCCACTTTGTGTTCACTGTGCAAAGAACATGTTTTATTGACATGCTCTCTCACTGGTCAGTTTATTAGGTACCCCTGTTCAATCAGCCAATCACGGGGCCTGAGTCTTGTTGCGGACCATGACCAGCCCTTTATGACCAGTGGTCGTGAGAGTGTGACATACTGGAGTAAGAGCTGTTAATTAGGGTCCCTGTTTGCCCCTGAATGCTCTGAGGGATTAGTTCTCGGTTCTGTTCCCTGCAGATGAGCAGATAGTCATGGAGGGATGCTCTCAGATCCAGCTGTGGAAACACAAGAAAGCAGGCGAGCCGGCCAGGAAGTGAAAAGGGGAATTGGTATGCTGGATCTGCACAGCTCTGCAGAGATGGAAGTTTTCGTTTCCTCGAGATAGCTCTGACTGTTTGAACCCCCAGCCGGCAGCACAGCAGTGACATGAGAACAGGGAAGGAGAAGAAGAAGAAGAAGAAGAAGAAGAAGAAGAAGAAGAAGAAGAAGAAGAAGAAGAAGAAGAAGAAGAAGAAGAAGAAGAAGAAGAAGAAAATATCATTTCTATAGCATCAGGGAGCAAGTGGATCATTCCTATCTGACTCGTGTGTGTGTGTGCGTGCGTGCGTGTGTGTGTGTGTGTGTGTGTGTGTGTGTGTGCGTGTGTGTGTGTGTGTGTGTGTGTGTGAGTGTGTGTGTGTGTGTGTGTGTGTGTGTGTGTGTGTGTGTGAGTGTGTGTGTGTGCGCGCAGAATCTGCTTAAATGCCTTTTCTGCAGCCCTTCTGTCATTGCTTTTATTACTGCACCAAGCAGCTAGGCTACAAGAAAGGCAAATGCTGTTTAGTTGGGTGAAAGGGAGTAATCACATGATCAGAGGAGGGGGTGGGATACCAGAGTGTTACAGTCCATGTTTGTGGGATTCCTCCCCGAGGCCATAGAGACATGTTAGTCATGCTAGACTGGAGCCACGGCTCCAACCCGCCAAGCTCATCCCCTTCTTTTACCTCCTCCCTCTCCTCCCACTGTCGACATAACCAGCTGTACTGAAGCACACACACACACACACACACACACACACACACACACACACACACACACACACACACGCACGCACACACGCACGCACGCACGCACGCACGCACGCACACACACACAGGGGTGGGTGACTTGAGGTCCACATCCAGATTGATGAGCTGCTGTAGAATCTAGCAGGTAAACATCACTCCAGATCCTCTTCTGCCCCCGAAGAATCAAACCATTTGTTGAAGCAGGTAGAAACAAACTTCCCTCCTTCTCTCTCTTTCTTTCAACTTGTATATGTTTTATTTGCTTCCAACATTTCATCTTAAAGTCATTTTTCTAAGAAAAACTCCCTGAAGTGTCTAAAAACGTTTTGAGGGTTTTTCTTTGTGCTCTTAGTTTGCTCCTTAAATCCCACCAGTAGGTGGCGATGTGGCTCTGCAGTCCTTCCAGTGTGGTCTTGAATAAGAAGCCTCGTTTTCTTTCCTGGTTACTGGGAAGAACATACTGGTTTTCTGTTTCCTTTTGTCTTTTTGAACAGAGATGAGGCTTTTCCTGCTGAGAGGAGAAGTGAGTTCTCTTCATCGGGGAGTGAAATGACTTTAGGACGGGTTGGTTTGTGGAGCATCTGAATGTCAAACTGATTTCTGTTATGGTGTCGCTTCTTTAGCATGGCCAGTTTTAGAGGAGAGTTGTTCCATCTTTACATTTCAGTCATTCGACATCAAGCCTAAGAACCGGGCCGGGATCCTGGCCCAGGCGTTTTCCAGTGACTCGTGTTGGA
Organism: Nothobranchius furzeri; assembly: GCF_043380555.1. Lineage (NCBI taxonomy): Eukaryota > Metazoa > Chordata > Actinopteri > Cyprinodontiformes > Nothobranchiidae > Nothobranchius > Nothobranchius furzeri. The sequence continues at coordinate 43,757,314 of NC_091743.1, forward strand.
TCAGAATGGTGGATTTGAAGCTCCTGATCTCTATTGTTGACCTACTTTCTATGGTTTTACATCAGCAACTCTTTTTGGGGTCAGAGGAAAGAACCACTGTCATCAGCAGCAGGGGGTGGGCTTTAGGACGCAACCACACAATAAAAACGTTTGATGCCACTGCCGCGTTGACACGAACGTAAAGTCAAATCAGCAGCGAACTAAAACTTTATCGTCGTCCATGTTTAGTTTCATTTTGACTCGTGTTTACCATTCCACAGATTGTTGTTTCTGCTGACTTGAGTTTACAGTAATGATCATACACTCTGTGATCTGCAGACAAACTGTCTCCCTACACTGTGATCCTCACATGCGCTGATTCTAATAACTGCAGCGTGATAACAGTCTGGAAGTGTGTGTGTGGCATCGCCTGTAAAACAAAAGCAGCTGTCCGACTCTTCCTGTCTGTTGTGAGACCTTGTGGATGTGACCGAAGGTCGGCTCTCCGTCCTTCCCTCTCACATTACACCACCTCTCTGTCTAATAAGAGCAGACTGGACGATCGCAGCACTTCCACGGCCGTTTAATCTAGACCGCAGGAAGCCAGCTGAACTCTTCGTGGCCCCTGGATGTTATTTTGTTCGCATTTTTGACGGTTAAGCTGTTTAGGCAGGAGTGCATGCTTGCATTTGTGTTGATGTATGTTTCATCAAAAGGTGGACTCTAAAATCCAAATCCTGGTGTATTAGCCCAGGGCGATGGTTTTGAGGCAGATTTGTTATGTAATGGAGTGTTAATCTCTACTTGCAAAGCTGTGCTGAAGGAGCATGCAGCGCAACGTGCACAGTGCCCGTGGCAAAATGCACCTATAGCGTCTGTGCAGCCACCTTTTAGCTTCTCCCATCTGAATCTGCTGACTAGACTAAACACAGAGATACAATAGCTTCCTGTTCTCCTACTGGACCTACTGGATGAAGGAAGTCAGAGTCCAGCTCACACTGTGTGACATGAATGTGTGCACCGCTGAGCTGGAGGACCAGCCACCAGAGCTGGAGCTCAAGGCCAAGTTTCTGATCCTCGGCATTCTGCTGACCGTAGTAAACACTGGTACTGGGAATTGCTCTCTTTATAATTTAGAGATTATCTCAGATTATTTTCAGGGTGATTTGAGCCTTCAAACAGTGATTTAGAGGTTTACGTCAATCTGTTATTCAACCATTTATTTGTTCATTGATCACAGTTTGTGTTTTAATGCATTCTGTTTCTGCAGATACAAAGGGTTAGGGTTGGGGGGGGGGGGGGGGGGGCACAGTCAACTGTAGCCGGCAAGTTGTACCTCGTCACCTCCACCACTCAGCCGCAAAAACATCGATGGCAGCCCCGGAGCTTGGAAGCAGCGTAAATGATGGGGTGTAGCTGAGAGCAGGAGATAAGGAAGTGGAGTCGGTAGTAGACCGAGGAAGGAGCACTTTGTTGTGAAACACTCTGACGTAGATAGATGGGGCTGAAATAGTTTTAACTTTAGTGGAAGAGAAAGCTCAGACTCCTGTGGCACCGAGTGATGAATTTGGTACAAACAGGAGTAAATAAGAACAGAAATCTGCTGCAGGATAACGTTTACGGTTTGTTTAAAAGTCCTGTTATGGGGCGAACCGCGAGCCTCCGTTATCTCAGAGCTGTACACTGTATCTCTGTTAAAGGCAGAACAGGAAGTAAAGATGCTCAGGAAACATTACTTTGTTATTTTCTGTTGATCCTCGTGTTTTTGTGGCGTCGCAGCAGCCAGCTGTGCTGCACCACCCGGTGTGATCCTGGTGGGGGTCTGGCCTGTGGCCGAGGACCTCTCACCTCGCTCGCCCCCTTGATGCGTGGCCCCCAGCTGTCTGTCCGTGTCACGACGTTGACTGACAGGTACAAAGTAACCACTGTTGTGTTCTGAGCTCCTAATCTCACCCCTGTCAATCAGTTGTCCTCGACCTCGTCCTGCCTGAGCCGCCGCTTTGTGTCCTTATTGGATTACAGCACCAACTTGGTTCCAGGGACTTTTGAAGCAAACGTGGGATTTTTAAAGGAGCAGCGATGAGCTTCAGTGAACGTGACTCCAAGACAAGCCCGTGAAAGATGATATCGACATGTGGCGTCCTCATTACGAGGACTTAAATGTCCCTTCGTAGGTGTTAAGCTGGATTTAAGCTTTTTGAAGTAAATGAAAAGGGCGGATCTTAGAATGAAGTGTGCTCCTGTCTGCTGCAGACAGAGCGTGACCTTCGGAGGTGCCTCCTTGCTGTTGGCCCTGTCGGGGGGTCTGTTAGGTTACAGATGAACTGTTATACTACTAAATACTACTGGTTACTGAGGATGTGCTATCAGCTTCCAAAAATTACAAAAACAATTAAATCTACCAAGTAAAACATCTACAGTATATCAAAATAGTTTTAGTCGCAGTACAATTTGCAGACATGCTTTTATTTTGTCGTTCCTACATTATGATGCTGACTTCCACTTTTTTGGACGGTTAAACATACACACTTCTTGTGGTGGAGTTTTAAAAAATCAGCACCAGAGCACTTCTGACTCTACGCATCACCACTTCTGAACAATCACAGTTTTGTGTTTACTCTGATCTCTGCTGTAGATCTGCGCTTCAGTGGCAGCTCTTCTCTGTTTTATCAAGCGCTCTGCAGTAGATCCCTGCAACGGGACTGGGATCCCGCGGGTTACAAAAGAGCCTTTATGTAGCTCCATTCTCCAGAATTTCGTGGCACTACATTCAAATGCAATCTTGCACCTTTCGGTTCCAAGAATTTTCACATTTCATGATGAATTCTGCTGAATTATTATCAAATCGCAGCGAGACATTCTTCAGTACCGAGCTCCACAGCTATATATATATATATATATATATATATATATACACACACACACATACATACATATATACAGAACCCTATATATATATATATATATATATATATATACACACACACACATACATACATATATACAGAACCCTATATATATATATATATATATATATATATATATATATATATATATATATATATATATATATATGCAATTTGGCAGTTATGTTAGTTTTATATATATATTTATGTATATCGTAAATCCTCTAATACAGGCCCGGGCCTGTATGTGACTCAAGCTCATCAAGCTCCAGGCCTTTATTGGAAGGAGGGCCAGAATTAGAGGCAGGCCTCTATTTCTATTTGAGCAAAATGAACTAATGGTTCGCTGGAGTTTTTGACAATTAAAATTGCGCCCACATTTTCAAAGTTAAACACATTTCTTTTAACAACCGTAGTTTCTGCTTCAGCCCTCTCCCCCCTCCCCCTGCGCAGCGGCCGCAAACTCACTGTTGCGCCTGCAGCCTCTCGGAGTTCCTGCTGCTCTAAACATTAAAATAATCATTTCATTTTCTTTTCCTCACTTCTGATTACCTTCAATGGTGTCTGTTTGTTGCATCCACCAGGTACAAAAACTAACTTGTTTTTATTTGACTATTTTTCTGTCCTGCCTGTTTATTATCTTCCTGCATCTCCTCTCAATCCTAAAGAGAAACTGCTACCTGGGTTCATATATATTCACCTTATGAGTTACCTTTGAACTGCAGTTCTAAAAGATCTACCGACCGCAAAAACAGCGGGGTGCGCGCTGCTGGCCGGCAGCACCGGTGAAGTCACCGGAGGACAAGGTGATGCGCCCCGCTCCACAGCAGCGAAACGCATCAGGCACAAATAAAAGAATAAAAGACAGAAAACATAAAAGGAAATGAGCCGACATGAACGATCGTGTGTTAAATTAGTTTTTGAGGTGGCGACACCTGATGTGATAATGTTACTGTGGCCGTGCTCAGGACGCAGATGTCTGGAGCGCGTCAACAATCAGAGCTTTGCATGCGCAAGCTGGTTAAGGTTAGGATGGGGGTGAGGGGAATGTTAAATTGCAAGAGGGTAAACGTCACAATTTGGTTAAATGTCCGTTTTACGGCGGGTGTCAGTACCGACGCTCTGGCACAGCGCGTTGCCTCCCGACGCGCAGGAGCTTGTCACCTGCTGACAGCAGGCTGCTGTCTTTTCCGTCGACTGCGTCTTGCCGGTCATTATCACGTGACAGCGACTAGTCGATGACAGGCATAACAAGTCACTATAGAGCGGTGAAGTCGACTAGTGACTAGTTCATACAACCCCTGCTACTGCTCCCCAGAGTGTTCTGCAGCATAATCAGCACGTTCTCTTTGAACTTGATATCAAATTTTCGCCTCCTCTTCATCTCCGCACGGTTAAAGTTACCCTCGCGGTCTATCACTGGCAAATCAAAAGTGAGACGGATGACACAGCCCCCCCCCCCCCCCTCCCCCCGTACTTGCTTGTTACCTCATTCCACCCGGCCACAATAAAAAAACAGCCATTATTCACCTCCGCCGACTCCGACACCAGCCAAAATATGATACCCGGAAATTAATTAAATACAGGCTAATATTAGAGGATTTACGGTATATATATATATATATATATATATATATATATATATATATATATATATATACCGTAAATATATATATATATATATATATATATATATATATATATATATATATATATATATATATATATATATATATATATATACCGTAAATATATATATATATATATATATATATATATATATATATATATATACCGTAAATATATATATATATATATATATATATATATATATATATATATATATATATATACCGTAAATATATATATATATATATATATATATATATATATATATGCGATTTGGCAGTTATGTTAGTATAAGTTTATAGAACAACAAACAAAATAATTTCTATGAAACAGAATAGAATAGAATATCCTTTATTGCCATTGGACACGGTACAACGAAATTAGAGTGCCACTCCCTTTGGTGTTCAACTTATGAACTCAAGTACATTGAACAAGTTTTTCTGCGTGCTTTGTTGCTCAATAAGTAAAGGCAACGGGTTACCTGGACATTTTCAAGTCAACTCTACTTATCCAGGTTCTCAGTGTACACAGAGTAGTAATGTTTGCATTAGTTGATTTTACAGCGAATAAAACACTTTGCAACAGGAAACAATCAAACTAGTTGTCACTTTAAATAGCTGAAAACATGTAGGGGTCCTTTTTAAAGCTCCTGATAATGAGCTGGTTATCACCATGTAGATCTGTGTGGTAATTACCAAAATGTGCTAGTTCCACCTGTGTTTGTAGATCAGAGACATAGTCCGTTCAGCATGTCCTGGGACTTCCTTTAGGCCTTCTCCCAGTTGGACATGACCAGAAAACCTGTCCAGGGAGGCGTTCAGGAGGCATCTTGACCATATGCCAGAGTCACCTTAACTGGCTCCTCTTAATGTGGAGGAGCAGCGTATCTACTCCGAGCCCCTCCCGGATGATTGAGCTGCTCACCCTATCTCCAAGGGAGAGCCCAGCCATTCTGAAAACTCATTTTGGCCGCTTGTATCTGCAATCTCATTCTTTTGGTCACTCCCCAAAGCTCGTGTAGGTAGGGGGAACGTACATCAAACGGTAATTCGAAAGCTTTACCTTCTAGCTCAGCTCTCTCCACCACGACAGATCGGTGCAACACCTGCATCACTGCACACGCAGCAACAATCCGCCTGTCGTTCTCATGCTCCATCTTTTCTAAAATGTCAAAAACTTTAAAAGCCAAAAGCTAAAGAGATTGTTAGAATGGTTGTAGATTGATGATAAAAAAACTGTGTTTACGAGTGACCCAGATCGAGCTTCAGTAATTGTTTTTTTTAGAAACAAATGTGATCAAATGCAGCTTGATTACAGGTAAATCAATTGAGTTGGATATTTTACTACACTGCAAACCATTCCTCTGACTCATCCCAGTCAGATGTCTGTACCAAGATGTGTGACAAAGAATTTTAAATATGTAACATTAGCAGTCCAGAAAATTCTCCAGCAGTACAGAAAGCCTCTGTTTGGTGTGTTTCTTCTCTATCGTGCTGAAATAAGCCCCCACAGACAAAGACGATGTTCAGAAGGAGGAAGTGGAGCTTTTAGGGGTGTCAGGGATCATGAATGTGTGCTCTGTTCTCATTACTACTCTTGATTACCTTAATCCTCCCTCTGAACTTGGGCCTATCACACGCAGCGAGGGATCTGGGAGGTCAGAGATCAAACCATCGCTCCATCCTCCTCCTAAAGTCTCTGTCTCCTCATGAGGCTACACCTTCCTCTCCTTCTCTGTCTGTCCATCGCTCCATTCTGTGTCCACTTCCACTTTTACACCTTCTGCTAAAAGGAGGTGGTTTTGTCTCCCTCTCCAGCCTAATGGACCGGGTCCTTTTAGTTTTGTGTTCTGTAAAGGCAGCATCAGGAGGGTACTTTCCTGCAAATGAGTTTGGAACGAGATGGAAATTAGAGACTCGAGTTCCTTAAAAGCTTCCCTTTCTTCTCCTCCATTTGGACGGGAATGGGGTGTGAATGTAGAAGGCTTGGGGGCTGAATGGGTACTTTTTTTTGTCATTTTCAGTCAAACACACATCCTCTAAAGGTGTTTTAGTGGAAACTGCACTCGGGAAATATTTACTCGGGTTAATGATGAACAGATCATCAAAGAACCTGCACTTTGGGTCCATCATTTAATTCCCTGGTTGATGTGAAACAAACGAAGCCCTCTGGCTCAGTCAGAAATGGGATGTTTTCACCACTTTGCTCTGACATAGTTATAGCACACAGTCTTCTTCAACGTTAGGTCAGATTATCCTAAAAGGCGTAGTTTGAATCTGTTACATTCTACCGTAAATCGGAACTCAGAGCATCAAACAGGAATTCTGTTTGTTCCGTGGCTACAGTAATACATCAACACCCTGAATGATTTTATTTGCACTCTGAAAACCAATTGGCACAATCTCATCAGTGCTCCCATCGACACGTGTAATTTAATTTTCCATTTAGCTAATGTCATTAGCATGCCCTTTGTTAAAAGCCTGACACTTGTAGGAAGCGCCGGGTTTGCGTTGGAGAACGGGACCAGCTGGAATCTGTGGGAGGTGATAATTGAATCAACTTCAGGAAAACTTGGTTTGCCTTATCACGAGCAGACGCGTTACGAATATTCAATCTTCATTTCAGACTACTCTGGGCTTTTTACATTATCAGTGATGGGGCAAACAACAACAGCCAAACATGGCGCCTTCCAGTTGTTTCACTGTTTGGTTTAGTAAAAATCAAGATCACATTTGATGGTTTTATATGACTTTCAGTCTAATTGCTGAAAGAAGGAGGTCTTGTTGTATGTGGTTTCTATCCACCCTATCAGTGCTCATGCATACTTTCAAAGGGTGGGGGGGTGGGGGGGCAAATTAAATGTTTAATCATAAGGTCAGCTCTCATCTTCAAACCAGTCTATCCTTTGGGATTCATCGCTAAATGATTCAATTTTGTATGATTTCACACCACTTAAAAACCAAAGATTGGTTTAAAGAGCAAGTCACTCCAAATCACCATTTTTTTGCTGATAGACTATATAAATGAGTGTCCAATTGTGCTGTAGACAAATTTAGTCAATAATTCGGCACTTTAGTGCATCTCAGTTAAAATTTAAATATTCTGCCTTAAACTGTCAGCGATGCACCGTCGTCAGGCAAAAACTCAGCACTGCATTTGAATTTAAATCTGCCATCACTATTGGCTAAGAGGTACACTATGATGTTAGATGGTACATTATGATGTCACAATGCCGTGAGTGTGTGTATTTGTTAGAGGCTCCGCCCTCTCGGTCTGCTTGGCAACAGCATTTGTTGCATTTTTCAAGCAGGAAGTGGGAGTTAAGAATCTGGCAGGGGGTGACTTGCTCTTTAAGAGAAAGAGTTCAGGATTAAAATGTACTTCAGTTTGTCTTCAGTTGGATTAGAGATGCGTCCGAACTCTGAAAGGTCCATAAAACAAATGGACTCCAATGTTTGTATCTTCTAAGGGATCATAAAGCATGTTTCATGACTAAAAGCTCATCCCGTGTTTCACTCTTTCATATCAGCCACGGGGAGGGCTAACCATCTTTGAACCTGATGTTCAGATTGTGTCATCTGGAAGCCGGTGGAGCCTGGCAGTTTGAAGAACAATGGCCATCTCTTTTGAAATTGCTCACTGGTCCAGCAGAAACAACAGGGAGGCAATGATTTCCCAAGTAGACCTTTAAGGTCACTGCCTTGTCCAGGCTAATGGGCCAGAGGTCATCTAGTAAAGAGATTTATGGACTGGTCAGGACATCCAGTTAGCATCACTAGCGATTTCATCCAGTTTTCTGTTGAGCGCTGAAGACAGGACTCTGTGTAAAACATAGCCTTCCCCTCTGGGGCGATGGGCTCATCGATTTGTCGGCCTCCAGCTCTTAAACATATCTGTCTGTCGGGACATGGAGACAGTTGACTGATGTCAATCAGCATGTCAGTCGCTTACCTCTCAGTGACCTCACCTCTCACCCAGAGCTTTTCATTTGGAAGATGACTGTAATGTAATGGGATGAGTCCATAACTCACTGGAAGCTTTCAGTCCAACTGGTTGGCTCTTTTCTCCACTCCAGAGACCCGGTTAACTAATAGTAACGGACAGGCACTGAAACGTTTGCAGAATCAGCTGTACTTCCAGCTATGTGGATAAAGCAGGAAAAGCCTGGAACAGATGTTGCAAGTGCCTTTCGTGTAAGAACAAGGAAAACAATGGTAACTGGAGAGGGAATGGAAGTACAGGAGTCATATTTGTGAACGACCACTTTTTTTGCAGAACCTTCAACAATGTGGGAATGAGAAGGAGCTGCCCTTAAACTTGACAAATCTGCCTAATTACAATGTTGGATAGTAACTTCATCATTAGTTCAGGTGTGTTTCCACTATGTGGCCCAGAACCCTTTACCCTCAGTTACCCCGAGCCACTAGACAACAGACGCCTTGGGTCTTCCATATGTCTAAAAGTCAATTGCTAGGAATAATAGGGGGTACTAAGCCAACCCAAAGGTTAGACGTCCCTCCATCATTGCTTAAATTCCAGCCAGCATTGGTTCTTTATTAGTTTTCTCTGGCTCTGTAAGGCTGTCATTAGATAATGAGCATATAGATTGTTTGGCTGAGAAAAGCTGGAGTGCAGGATTCATCAATAAACGCCAGGTGGTGCTTATATAACACCACCAGGTATTAAATTATTTTATCACAAGAGGGTGCTAAATATGTGCCAAGAGGAATTATACAAGCACCCCCAGACACTTAATAAATGCGGGGCGCTATGAACCGCTTTGAATAGATGCCAGGAGATGCTCGCCAGGCGAATTGTGACCCTTTTGGCTTGTCACGGTGATAAAGATGCGTGTAACTATGGCAACAACATCCTGGTAACACTTTAGGTGTCAAATTTATTCAAATGATGGATGAGGTGGAGAAATGCAAAGAAAGCAAGTCAGAAAGAGTTTGGAGTGTGAGAGGACAACATCCAACTGTCCAGTCTAAGTCCCGGATGAAACTTCACACAGTTAACTTCAGATCCCTTCCGTCTTCCGTAGTCCAGAACAATTCCACTCTGTAAGCTCCCAGCTTTGCCCACTGCTCTGTAGGAGCTCTGTGTGCCCACACTTTCTCACTCAGCACCCAGGCTAGCTGGAGGCTTTTGCTGGTGACTTTGGCTGCCGGTGTGCTGGAGCAGAAAGCGGTGATGAAGGCTTTTGGCAAATTAGCTGGTGACAGGAACTGTGTGGACTGCAGAGTTGGCAGAGCCCTACAGAATCGGCTTCAGAAGGAAGTCACTCCAGAGCCGTGGTCTTAGCCCAGGAGAGTGGAGGAAATATGAACTCATTCCCTAATAGCTGTGCTGACAAGAGCCTTTAGTTACCTTTTGCAGAAAAGCGACTGAATTTACATAAATCATGTTTTGTTATAACTTGTGATCAAACAGTAGCAAAGGTTAGGCATGCAGGTAAATACTCCTCTGCCACTGGTGGTGATTGGTTAGGGGACCAAGCCAAGAAACTCTTTGCAGGAGTTAATTAATCCAACTTAAATCCAATTAATTAACACTTAAATCCCTTCCATTGATGTCTGTGTCGACTTGGTGCAAAGACAAGCTTTTTCAAATCCAGAAAGTTATGTTTTATAGTTTTATGCCTTGTTTAAACTTAAAAATCTCAGAAATGGACAATCTTTGCAGACGTTAGCAAGTAAAATTGGCAAGCACACCTATAACGTGATAATTACTTCTGTGGTGTGAAGACTGAGCCAGCCACCTCAGTGACCACAGCAAAACAAACGCCTGAAGCTGTTTTTCCAAGTCGAGAAAAATGAGGGCATTTTCTCACAGCCGAGAGGAGAATCATTCACATTTACCTACAGGCTCTGGAGAAAGGAAACTGCTCTGGAAAGTGCAAACACCATGAATTTGTATATTCTGTTGATAAAATATAAAGATCCCAAAAGTTTCTGGTGTTGTGCTTGCGGATAACAAGAATGTGATTGCATCTGAGCATGTCACTCTTGTTAACATGCCTTCATTCTTGAGCGCTTACACCAAAGAGACAGTGATGGGATTATTAGAGGTTTGATTATCCAGTTAAACAGTTTTGGTGGCTGTCATTCCTACTGGCTCCGATCCCTGTTGGCCTTGAATTTGCCTTGCAAAGTAAATGGGAGTACAAAGCTGACAGCTGTCTGATAAATTATGCACAGCCCAGTGTTTCAGAGGTAGGCACACACACACACACACACACACACACACACACACACACACACACACACACACACACACACACACACACACACACACACAACACACAACACACACACACAACACACAACACACACACACACACACACACACACATGCCCCAGTGGTACAGTTGGGAGGACCTGGAGACTCATTAAGCTCCTCCACACGTTTAGTTTCTACCTCTGCCTCGTTTAGCCCTCTGTGGGTCCTGTCCGTCTCCTGTCTCTGTCTTCACACCTTCTCTTAACGTCCCTCTTGTTAGCTCTCACTGCTGCTCGTTGCTCCGGTTTGCTCATCTGGTATCTTCATTAATTCTGCAGAATTACAGCTCCTTCCTCCTCTGACAGATTTGAGGGCCGATATGAGTAAAAGGAAATAGTCACGACCCAAATCGGCTCCCCTGGATCTTTTTTTGAGGCAGGCTGTGTTCCAAATATGTTAACAACTACTTTATGGAATTTCAGACAAAACTTGTTTTTGCACAAATATATGTTCAGATTGAAGTTTTCTCAATCTATGCTTGGTTTCACTTCCTAACTCAGGAAGAATGAGTAATGTAACTACTGTAAAAATGGATTTTCTTTGCCGCTTTGAAATGTTTCTGTGTTGAAATTAGATCTGATCCCAACTTTACTTGTTGTATAGCTACCTTCTCTTCAACCTGTCAGAGCTGACATCCCAGCTAGTCGGAAACCAACCAGGACCAAAGTTGCTGTTCGGACCGTATTGATTAGCTAAAAATATATTGAATGAAGGGACCCGACAACTAAAAACAAATCCACAATGGATTCAAATCTACACTGTAGCTACAGCTGCCCTGGGGCACCCTGACAGAGGCGGGGCTTCCAACCACCACCAGCAGGCAAAGGGGGCTAAGTGTCTTGCTCAAGGACACAAGAACCTGCAACCTTCCGATTACTGGACAACCCGCTCTACATCCTTTACAACTACGAGAACCTCCCAGAACCTAGCCTGGCAAGCCAGACTAAATAAATGTATTATTTAGTCTGGCCATGCTCCATTGACGGCTATCGGTTGTGGGGCGGGTTCTACCGTTGTCTTTCAAATGATCTCCGCATTCGATTCCACTGGACAATGAATGTGACGTACTCTTGTTTCACTCTGTTGCATCATCCCACCCACCAGGCATATAGAGTGCCCTGATTGGCCCACAAAGCGGATAAAGCTCTGTGATTTGTTCACTAAGCAGATAGAGCACTATGATTGGCCCACCATTATGGACCAATCACAGCTCTTTGTGTGTTTGAAACCCCTCTAGAGAGCTGTGATTGGCTAGCCAGAGTCCTGGTAGGAGCTGCTGAGGTTCCAGTGGAGCATGCCTAGACCATTCTTTGCAAAGCAAGAATTTGGTCTAGTTCACTAGGCTACCCAGAACCTCCTCTGCTCCCCAATCATGCACGCCAAGGTAACCAGACTGAAGGACAGTGTCAGCCATTTCCAAATGTAGGTAACTCCAAACAGAACCGCTCCTTAAATGTAAAATGTAAATGACAAGCTGTTACGATTCATACTCTTCATAAAGGACATGAGCACCTGGGTACACACTGGTGGGATTTATCATCGGACGATTGCGGAGGAAAGTGCTTATGAGAGGCCAACGCATGTTTCATAAATCAGAAATGTGACCGTTGCTACAAGCATCCTGAATTTCGTTCATAGGAAGGAATATAGGATTATTTCTATGAACGTCTGATGAACGAGGGCCCTGGTGCTATCATAAATAATGTTAATCAATACCGTCTAAAGTCACATTAGGGGCTTCTTCTCACGGATTTATAAAACTCAGCTTCAGCAGTTCTTCAGTCACCATCTCATTCCTGATCCCTTCCTTCCTCCCGTCCTCCCCCATCCTGCCGTCTGGACGGAGCATTAAAGTCGTGCCTTGGACCCGGATATCATGCTTTCAGCTATTGTTATCTCCCAGTCATCAGTGTCCAGTTTCTTTGCATGGTGCCACATCGTCACCTTCTGCAGACGTTTACTCCACACCCTCTTAAGTCTGATTTTTAAAGCCCCGCCTCTGCTCTGATGACTGAGAGATAAACGACTCCTGGTTTTGCCATATGGCAGGTTGAAATAGTGTTCAGGTTACAAACGTCTTCATGGATCTGAGTGAATGCCACCATATGGACTCTAGACAAAGGGGGGTTATGTGTGATGAGCTCTGTTGCTTTTCTGTAAAGCACTGAAACATGTTGAGAATTGAGAAAATGAGTGGTTGAAAATACTACATGTAAAAATACTAATTATTTTAAGGGGATTAAAGGGATTAAATGCCAATCCTGCATCCTTCAGAGGATTGGATCACAGATCAGTTCGTCTCATAAACTGTGCTCGTGCAGTTTTTCGAAAAACAACTTACTGTTTATTCACCAGTGAGTAGGAAGGAGCCTACAGAGCTCTTTAGCATTGCAGTAAACCTGTCGGATAAGCTTCTCTGAGCTGATGGTCCATGAACAGAGTAAATCTAAGTTTAGTAGCACAGTTCATTATTTCCTTTATGGACGAGAAACTTAAGAACACCCATTCAAACAGCTAAACACCAAGTTGTAAGGCTGCCTAGCTGTTTCTTGTAACGGAGTCATCGGATGGATAACATGAACAAAAAAGATACCAAGACCTTTAAAGGAATGGAGGGTTTGTCTCTTGCTGCAGGACAGTGACCGGATTCACACAGAAAACAAGAAATAAACTTCTCAGAAAGAGCCACTAATCTAAATGCTGTTGAGAACCTAATAAAAAGACAGATGTGTTTGGATAAAGTCACCATGCAAGGTCATTAGGCTTGTAAAATGCTATGATGAGGACTTTAGTCAAATTGTATTTGTAAAATATTTGTGATGTTTATGCACAGTAACTTGAAACTAAAGGCTCATCCTTACTATGTAAAATGTTTTGGGTCAAACAGTGAAAATAACATCACGTACAACTAGGGCTGGGCAAGAAATCGAAAATGTATCTTTGTCAAAATTTCTAACTCTTGCAATCGAGAACATTTTTCCCGTGTCAATAAATCTGATAATTAAAAAAAATGAGAAGATGTGTGCAGGTTGGTAACATTTATGTCCCTTTTAGAAGTTGTACCACCTTGAGTCACATAAAGATAACGCAAAGTAACACACGTGACAGCCCCATCTAGTGGACAACTTTTGTTTCTGTGCATACCTGTAGTTATCGTCCATTTATCGGTATCGAGGTGGAATCCTCAAAATACCATGATATTGATTTTAGGATGTATCGCCCAGCCCTGCGTACAACCTTGAAGTCTCTCTGCAACCGTTCCGCTATGACCAAACGAAGATTTAGGTGTTTTGACCATTTTGTGTTGGCTGAGATTAGCTGTGGTTGAATCTAGTTAACATAAAAAAGTGAAAAATTCAAAGTTTTCTGAGTTTGATTACAATTTGTGTAAAATTAACTGTGGATATTATAGTTTTGATTTCCTGTGTAGTTTTTGTTTCAGCCATTCGGATGTTAAATGACTTTTTTTTTCCTTCGCTTTGGAATTCACTGACAGACCAGCAATACCAGTATGTTGGAGCGAGTATTTTAAATGGGCAAATATTAGTGTGACTGTGAATCGGATTGTTTCATTTAGGGGGAATTATTGGGAGGCTTTGCAAAAGGATTGAAGGTGAGTCATTAGACTTATAAAGACAGTGTAGCGGCAATCACCACCTGATCCCTCTGAGGCTCCCGTTGAAGTCATGACTCTTAAATGGGTCCAGTGGGATGGAGACGCAACGCGGGGCAGCCTCTATGAATATGAATGACCCAGCTGGGCCACAGATCAAAAGCTCTGGCTCCCGAACACTGAAAGCACCATGCTGGTAATTGGGATGGGACGTGGTAACCTCTGGCCATCTTCTCGCCACAAACCCAAATGTTGATATTTGTTATGACAAACAGAATAGTGTTATCGCTTGGTCTCGGTCCCACTGAGACAGCAGCTCATGGTGGTGTCATGTCCAGGGCAGGAACAGATTAAAGCTGACATGTCCCTCTGAGGGAATCCACTGATCAAAACACAGAACCGTGATGTCAGACTGAGTAGCAGCTTTCACTCTCCTGGACAGATGTTGACACAAAGAACCTGCTGCCGGCGTCTGAACCGGTTTGGAGTCATTTCTGTGTTTTCATTCATATGCACGCGTTTCCTGCTACAGCTGCTGTGACCTTTGGTGCGGTTGTTCATATTGGAGCGCTGCTGCTGCGCTGACTGGGTGAATGGGATAATCTAAGTGTGAAAGAACGATTAGCCAGGCAAGAGCACAGGCTTAAACTCTCCACTGATCCCAGCCCCAGGCACAACAGTGCAGCTAATGTGAACAGAGAATTAGTTTTCATGCTTCTCTGGATAAAAGTCGGAGCCTTTCGGACCCAGACGAGCAAAGCCCACTGTGATAATGAGTGATTGTTAATTTCACACGGATACCTCCGGTGTTCGCCTCGGGCAGCAGTGGGTCTTCTTCTGCTGTGTGGATCTCAGTTAAAATCTGTCCTAGCAGAGTTTCCAATAGTCTGCCATTTTAATGTGGGAAAAAACAGGTGAAGATTTCTGTTTTAAAACCCAAATACAACCACATGAAGCAAAAGTAGAAAAAGGTCGATTATAAGCCAGTATTTCAGCAGGGTGCGACGTTTCCCAAGTTTGAGATGAAATTACAAGAAAATCTGCTCATTCTCAATTGGGATTATGTTTAATCTATGCATAAAACACTTGGGATTCAATGAAATGTTTAAAATGTTCTTTCTGAATGTCTTCATGAGGGTTTTAGACTCTTGCTTTACTGTTTTTCAGTTTTACTTCGAGTAAAGTAGCAAAGTCGTCACAGACATCAGGAACTCTTTTCTATTCAGAAAATTCAAAATGCAGTACAGTTCTGGAAGAGTGTGTCTGACAAACCCTGGATGAAATCAGGAAGTGACCTAAGCTGTTGAGCTGCATGACAACAATCAGTTTCAAGATGCTGCAGCTGCAGTTAAACACAAAATCACAAGTCGGCTTTATTGTCCTTCCTTTCAGAAGTAATTCATTTGGCTGCTTGCCTAATGCTTTAACTCACCTCGTCACAACACTCTCTGTTTTTACAGTACAATTTATCGTTTCCATTCCTGTGTGATTCCAAATGAGAATGTGTCACCCAACTCCTCTCAGCTTACTGTAGAGCCCTGTGAAATACTGGTCTGGTCACAAATTAGTAGCACCCTGAAATTGTGATTGATGGTCTTGGCTCATTTCTTGTACTTTGTCACTCTCTGAGACCAAATCAAGCAGCACTGACATCAGAGCATGTGAAAACCGTTGAGAACATTTGAGGCATTTTGAAAACTCTTGCATACTTCATTCGTTATTTGTCATCAGCTGCTGCAGCCCAGTGAAATACCGGCTTTATGCCTAGTCCACACGTAGCCGGGTTTTTTAAAAAAACGAATATCCGCCCCTCCAAAAACTTGCATCCACACCACCTCGTTTTAAAACAAAACTCTGTCCACACGTACTCGGATAAATACGTTGTTAAGGACATGCCAGACCTGTAGGCGGCAGTACTTCCCCGTTCTTAACCTCGTCCTTCGTCTGTGGTCTTCCGCAAGGAGCAGTAATTCCGCTTGCAAAAACAAACAAGCAAAAAGCGCTTGGACAATTGATAAAGCGAGCGCAGCTCTGAGGGCATCCATGATGCCGGCTAGTGTAAACACAGGTCGCACACGTGATGTCAGCATTTTTTTGTCGCGGAAAGTGACGTTGCGGACCTTAAAACTCCGGTTTTGTCTGTCCACACGCAGACACCCAAAACAGAGAAAACGCAGATCTTCACTTTGGCCGTAGTTTTTAAAAAGATCCGTTTTCGTGTGAAAAAACTCAGTTTTCGTGTGGATGACAGGCCAAAACGTAGAAAAATATCTACGTTTTGGCAGATTCCCGACTACGTGTGGACAGGGCCTTAGTCACCTGAAAAAGTCAGGTTTAACAGGAGGGATAAAATATGCAGTTCACTCTCCAAGCGGGAGCCTTTTGTGATTTGTGATGTTTGAAGAAAAAACATGAAAATGTCATTGCATTTGAATAGAAACCATTGTACTTGTAGCACTGCTGGTTCTGAGTAGTTCTGGAGGTGCAGATAGATACGGATCAGAGGACACATCTGGCTGCAGGAAATATCACTATCACCAGCATCTTTAGGGTTTCTCCCACAGGACCAACCCCTCCCCTCCAAGTCCTGCTGTGAAATCGATCCAAGTGTGGGGTTTAGCACGAGACTTAACCAAAACAATTCAGTGGATCTCACGTAAGAAGTGCATCAAATTGTGAAACGGTGAAAACGTACGTCTTGTTTTATCACTTCATCTCTGCTCAGTTAAGAAACCTGAAAGCCTTTGTTGATCTTTCATCTTTTACTGATGGATCTTCAGTTCTGCAAGCAGACGATGCCAGATCGGGTTTACGGAGCTAGTGTTGGTGCACGGACGGACCCGGAGAGCCGGATGTGGCTGCGCTGTAGACACCCCGCTGGGTAAATTGTCTGTCTGCACAGCAGAAAGCCAGCATAAATGTTTATCCGGTTTACTTGTTCCCACTGTGTGTTTTTGGGCAGGAACATGTTTCTGATGGATTAGCATACCAGAGATCACCTAGTGCTAATTTAACTAGTGAAAGCTGCAGAGTTTTGCATGCTGCTCTTTATTTGTCATCAGAGATGGACGCTTCTTTGAATTTCAAATTAAAAGTCTGTAACAGACGAGTTTCTGGAGGCCGTCAGGAGGAACATAATTGTCTCGTCATGAAACCAAAATCCTTTATGTAACTCGCTGTGTTTCCACATCTAATGATGCTCATTAATTAAGTAGGCTTCATCCCTCCCTTTGTAAGTCCCATTCATGAGTAAGCCCCCCACCCCACCCCACCCCCTCCTCAGTCATGAATAATCAATGAGCAGCTGTTTATTAAACATGAAGGGGTGTATATAACAGGGATCTGGCAGCGACCTCCAAAAGCTCAGCAGTGGGCTGCAGAGTGGCGGAGAGGGAGGGAGCGAGCGTGCGAGGCAAGGAGGAAGGAGGGGGGCCATCGAGCTGAGATACGGACACGAGCTGGGGGGAGTCAGTCCCAGCAGCTAAAGTCGTCTCGCAGCTGTGGAAGAAAGGCTCAGAGAGCTGCTGTTGTGTCCTGTTCCAGAGGCTGGAGGGAGATCCTGGATGGTTTCATCTCCACCACCATGGGATGCAGCCTCTGTTCCCTACGGAAGCCTGAGCAGCAATTTAAACTACTCTATGAAGTCTGCCAGGTACTGAGATAAGCTTTTCCAACCTGCAGGAGGGTATTTCTAGTTGTTTGTGCTATATTTTTGTGTTTGGTGGATTGTTGCTGAGTGTTGCTCAGTTTGTTCGGTTGTGGAGTAAAAGGGGCCTGAACTCCGGAGGCAGAGGTCAGGGAGAGGTGGCCCGCCGTGGCTTTAAGAAGGGGGTGGTGGGGTGGAGATGTGACAGCTCCCTGAATGTGTCTGCTGGTGTGTGCCTATCACAGCCCACCTACTCAGAGCTGACTCGGAGCTCTGCGAGCTTTAACCCCTGTTTGACTTTTACTAAAGTTTATATTTAACACGCGAACGCTCGTTTTGCACATTTTCTTTCCACCAAAGAAAACAGAGCCGATTTTTTTTCTTACAGATGCTTCATTAACACGCTGGGAGGCTTTTCACAGAACTGGATTTGGCATTTGTCTTATTTGCATTTTTAAGTAGCTTTGCAACAGCGGCTGAGCACAAACTTGATAATCTTTTGAACAAAAGAAGCACGTTAGACTGTCAAAGTCTTTATTTTTAGAGTGAGAATCACATCGTTGAATTTAAGGGACACTGATCTGCTGAAGTCAGGAAATCTGTTCAATCAGTTTAAACCTATTCTAAGTTTTTAATGTTTTAATGAACGTCATGCTAAAACATATGTTAATACACAAGTAAATCCTGGCTTTTTAATTTTATTGGTTCATTTTTACTGTAGACCTAAGTGGTGTTGTCAAAAAAATCAATACCTAGATATAAATCGATGCTAAAAGTGGTATCTAAATTAGATATTCCATCCCTGTGGTATCGATATTATGGACTATTATACACAGCCTTCTTCAAGTACACCGACACGCACGACAGCCAGATGCCGTAAAGCCGCCTCCGCCTCCCAGACAAACAGAAGATGCCGCATGGCTACATTGCAATTTCCCACGCGAGTTGTCTCCGATCCAAGTTTTGTCTGCCTAAAAAATAAACAAAAACATAAACAGCGAATTTGGGAGGCGCTTCACAGCCCAACTTAATTAGCATACCAAGTCCGAAGTGTAGTTGTATATTCACGCTTATGTGCTTAAAGGAAAACTCCCGTTTATTGCAACCCGGACTTAATTTCTAGCCTGCAGTACGTTTGTTTACTCACGCTGACAACTTAGGTGCTACTTGGATTCCCCGGGGTATTTAGATCCATCGGCGAATCGCCGTCAGTGTATATCCATATAACGGGTGCGGACGGGCACCCATGGTGCAGCCTCGAAATAAGACATTATCTGCACCAAAACATCTCCATGTCGAAAGGTTTTGTTAGGAATCATTAACGTGATTCCCCTGTTCGTTTGGAGCGGGTCTGGTCTGGGATTTCTAGGCGTGAACAGACTAGCTGCGGCTAATTAACCGGCGCTTTTAATGACGTCACTGCCGTGCGCCAGTCTGTTTTTATTAAGATTACCGGTAGATGTACCTTTGTCTTACTGTTATAGAAATTTGTTTTCTCCCTTTATTGACCAACAGAGTTGTTCAAAAGTAGAGAACAAAACATATGGCCTTACATCTTATGACAAAAATGCACCTTAAACAGAGTTTAAGCAGCAAAACATCACTCTGCAAATAGTGTATATATAGTGAGACAATTCATGATTTAAAGTGTTAACTTTCGCCAGTTTTTGTATGCACGTTTTAAAAAATGCTGATACTTTACACACTTAATTCTTAACATTTAATTTTTGCAATATAAATTGAGGAATGTTAATTTTTGAATAAACTTGTTCAATAAATTGGTGTTTTTAAATAGTATCGAAATCGAGTATCGAGTTTTTTTTCTTCAAGTAATTGAATCGAGCTTGACATTTTAGTATCGTGACAACCCTAGACCTAAGATTGGAACATTCATTGCGTTTACATGTTGATCAGAAAACCGAAGTATTGCCCTAAAACGACTCATATCGGGTTTTTTTAGATGCATGTAAACTCGTTAGTCTGGCTGATGGTGAACTGGTTCTAATCGAGTTGAAGCACCCAGATAATGCGGCAATCCAAATACATTCTGCATGTAACCGGGTTAGCCAAGCTAACGGTTGGATGCTCGCCTTCCAGAAGTGACGAGACGGCGGAAGCGGTCTTCTGATAATATCATCGCCACAAATTAACACGGGTAACACCGTAAAACAGGACGGTACGTACCAAATAAGCTGTGCTGCAGCATGTTGTACATTCCTTAAGCTATTGTACATGTCCTGTTTCAATTCCGTCTGCTTCACTCCTACCAGCGTGTTCTGTTTGTGCTTCTATAAGTGAAACAGAAGAATGCCAACATGAAAGAGCGCATGTCGCCACCTACTGTACCGGAGCGGAACTAAGTTTACTTGGGACGTCGGTTTTCTAATGCGCACATAAACTAGTAGAAAGATTCCCAGCCTATTACTGTAAGATCGACCTGGATCGACTTAGATGCGTTAAATGAAAACTAAAACTTTGAGTGAAGAACAAGAGCTGATGACATGGCAGCAGAGAGAAACCTAAACATGAAGGTAGACAGACAAAACGGTTAGGGCTCTCCATTTAACCAAATTAGTGTTTTAATCTGGACTCCAATTATCACAAAATCACCTAAAATAATCATAATCAAAAAGTTTTTTCACATTTGGCTTTGGAAGTCATCCGTCCATTTTCAGCCGCTTATCTGAAGTTGGGTCACAGGAAAGAAGAAGGAAAGAGTCTTACAACATTTCTACAAAGAATATAGAGGTCATCACAAAAAGGCAGCGGCTGGTGCTGGAATTTCGTCCTATGTAAGGGAAACACTGGCATCTTCCAGCACATTTTGGACCCAGTCTTTGGAAGGGTCCTATTCCAGTTGCAGGGAGGCTCCTGAAGCACCCCTTCTCTGCTTTTGTAGCAATTCTTTCTCCGAATGTTCTGTTCTTGTGGCTGATCAATCCTTTGTTTATATGTGTAACTTAATTCTAAATGGACATCACTTTGTAAATCACTTATATGTGTTTTATTATAAAAAAGGACAAAAAATGTCATGATCCATGGATTCTGTTCATTTAGTTTTCCCCTCAGCTCCTCAGTCAGTGTTGTTACCCACATGTTTTTCATCAGTTCATCAGCTCACTTTTTGTCATATTCTGCAGTTTTCGTCCTCGTCCCTGTCTCAGGCCTTGGTATTCTTCTTTTCTACTGTTTCCTATTAAAACAATTCTGAAGTTGCCTGCTGATTTGATTCTTAACCCAACGAGTTATCCATCCATTTTCCAAACGGCTTCATCCTCACTGGGATCAAAGGGAGCTGGTGCTTATATTCAGTAGTCAACAGGCAAGAGGGCAGGGCACCGGTCCATCAAAGGGCCATGTAGACAACCCAACCAACCACACTTACTCCTAGGGGCAATTTAGAGTAGCCACTCAACCTCACATTCATGTTGTTGGTCTGTGGGTGGAAGCTGGAATACCTGGAGAAAACCCATGTATATATGGGGAGAACATGCTAACTCTGTGCAGAAAGGCCACCGCTGGGATTTGAACAAGTGGCCTTCTTGCTGCACCACCATGCAGCCTTCATAATTATTTTATTATTATAATGTCAGTACTGACCAAAACAATTGTGTTTATGTGTTTTTCTCCTGGGTGATTACTGGTTGAGAGCAGCTTGGTTGATGATCAGATGGGTGATGAAATGAAAAAAATTAGCTGAATAAGTAAATGGATAACTACCATGCAGGGAGAAACTTTCAAAATAAAACAAAGTCAGAAAGTCAGAGAATATCACAGAAAACTCCAATATTGTGGCAAATGTTGATACAAATCCAAGAAACTAACATCAGGAACAGCTCAGTCTTATAACCTTCAAGTTAGTTCTGCAGGAGGGGATGGTTGTTGTTCTCGTTTTCATCCATCCACCCATCATCAATACTCTCGTGGGCATAGGCGTCATTTTAACCGGGGACGCCGGGGACATGTCCCCGGCAAAATTTGTGATTGGCAGCTGTGTCCCCCCCACTTTCAAAAATGCCTGCAGGTGAGGATTTTTGTTTTACCAGCTCAGATCTTATACCAGGGGTCGGCAACCTGTTCCCATCAAAGAGCCATTATTACCCGTTTCCCACAGTAATTTTAGACGGACCTTAATAAGCAGTGACTTAAGTGAAGCAGGCAGTTCGTGCTAGAAAATTTAGTTTAAAAAGACGTCATAAATGTGTTCCCCCGTCATTTTTATTTATAAAATATGAAGTAAAAACTCACAATTTAATTTACATTCATTCGTCATTAATATGTAGTCTACACCCGTGCGTTAAGTGGACCATCTTCCAGTAAAAGCAAAGCATCCAGCCCACCTCTCCAAATGCGTAAAATGTGCATCAGCCGCTAGTTAGGCGCGTCGCGCGCACCATCAGCTGATCGGCCCAGACAAGAGCAGAGCAAATAGAGAAAGAATAGAGGATAATTGTGTCTGGGTGTGGATGGAGATTACATTTTACAGCAGCCTGATCATCATTTAAACACGTAAACCATCACCTGTCTTCTAGTCCATGCTATCAGCATTATTTTAATTGGTGTGTGTGTGTGTGTGTGTGTGTGTGTGTGTGTGTGTGTGTGTGTGTGTGTGTGTGTGTGTTTGTTTGTTTTCCACTTCAAACACTGGTCTAACCAACCAGACCAGCGTGTAACATATTAATGTTACAATTAAACAGTTCCACTTCATGTAGGCTAGGAACGTTTCACCTGCCGTGGCCCGACCGCTTCTGCTCCACATAAACTTTGTGCGTAATCAAATGTCTCTACGCGTCATGCGTCTCCATATTAGAGACGGAAACAAGCGCTGTTCAGCCAAAGTTTCATAATTTCATAAAAAGAACATTTTTCCAAGTGACACATCCCTCAGAGAGACCGGGTTTCCAGAACGCTTCAGTGGGAGGAAATCTTGTCGCATGTGGTTCTGCGCTGCGCTGCGAACCCCAGATCTTCAGCTCACTGTCCACCGTGGGCGCTCCGAGCCGCGCTGAACACATGTCCAGTATAAAGCTCTGATGTTCTGATGGGAATATTTTACCTCCGCGATGTGCGTTAACGATTAAAATGTCAGCTCATCCATGTGCATCAGTGTGCGTCGGGGTAATTCTTTCAAACCAAGCAACATCCTTGAGTTCATCTGTCAAAATAAACAGTCGAATGGAAATATCTGTAACCTGCCGTTTAACTGTTTTGCCTTCCTGTGAAGATTGTTGCAAAGAGAAACAATTAAACTTGATTAACCCCAGAGAACCAGAGCGCATGTGGAAGGTTCCTCCCACTGAAACGAGTGTTTTCCAAACCCTGTCTCTCAGAGAGACTTGTCACTTAGAAAATGTTCCCTGATTATGAAACTTTGGCTGAATAGCGCTTGTTCCTGTCTCCAATGTGGCGACACATCCAGGAGCCGTCTGAGGAGAATCCCAGAATCTCACATCGTCTTCAGCTAATAAAGCGCCTATATGATTACGCACAAGCGTGACGCGCCAACCCGGTCTCACAGTAAGACCGGGTTGGACCTGTTCAGGTTTACGCAGACAATCTTTACATTTAGAATTGGCATACAGATGTAAAATTAATGCAGTAAAATATAAAGCATTTTATTTAAATATCCATTCATTATTTTATAAGCACAGAGAGCCGCATCAGATGGATGGAAGAGCCGCATGCGGCTCCAGAGCCGCGGGGTGCCGACCCCTGTGCTAGCCTACTTTATTGTCCCCAGCAATTTTTAAACCCCACTCAAGTGTATGGTTATTGTCCCCAGCAATTCTGAAAACAAACTGATGCCCTTGCTCGTGGGGCTGCTGCCTATCTCCAGCAGCCTTGGGGCAAACAGGTGGGGGTGCAAGTCCATTGCAGGGCAACATAGAGACACAGGACTAAAAACCACATATGCACACATTCACACCTAAGGAGGAATAAGAGAGGTCAGTTACTTTAACAGTCATGTTTTTGGAGTGTGGGAAGAAACCAGTACCTGGTGCACAGGAAGAACTTGCAAAACAAACTTCATGCAGAAGGCCTGGGACCATCTGGTGCCACTGTGCAGCTCATTTTCTGATTCTTTCAGTGGAAATATTGTTTTAATGTTTGCTACATGGATAGCATGTAGTGTCTGCTGTTCTTCTGGCTTTGCTGCTATGTAAACGTTAAAATTAGGATGACACGCTCGGAGTACGGCTTTATTCATTTGAAAATGTTTTGGATTCATGTAGCAGTCGTGTTTAATAAGTGAACACACCAACCCGACTGTCAGAACCTTCTGTTAGACCCTGACAGGCTCTGCTGCACATCTTTGGGTTCAGCTTTGTGGAACTGGACAAGTCCTCTCTGTCTGTCTCCGTCGTTTCATTTACAGTGAACCCTAGCCAAGCTTTATGTTCCTATCAAACTAAATTACTCCTTTATTTACAGCACAGGGAGGTTTAAATGGAAGTACCAAACTCACTCATTATTTTTCTTTAAATGGAACTTTTCAAAGTGAGAACAGAGACCTTGGTTTGTTACTTCCTACCTGTTTGGTTTTAATTGGGGCTGCTCCGCCAGAATAATGACCTAAATGTTTGTCATTCTGGAGTCAGAAAGGGCTTCTTGTGAGATGTGATGGTTTTCACAGGCACAGCTTGTACAGCACTGACATTTTCCATATTTAATCATTATATGTCCTTTGAGACTAGACTTATAGTCTAACTACTGGTGTTATAGGTTAATTATGACCAAGGTCAGGTGCAGGTTATTTATTGAAGGACACTTATTGTGAATAAAAGAAAAAGCATCATAGTTCTACCATTTATACAGTGCATCGGTGAAATGTCAAGTATAGATCATATCAGCAAGTGTCTGAGGAACTTTCCTGACAAATTGTGTTACCAGTTTTCCTGACACAAGTGCTTAGAGAAGCATCAACCAATAACAGCTGCTGGACTGCTGGGATTAACGAAGGGTAAAAGACCTTGGCTATCAAAGGTCCTGAGCCCTAAAAGACTATCTGATAAATGTCAGAGGAACATGACTCAGTCTGCTTCAGCACATATTCAGCAGAATGCTTCTTCTTCTGTCATTAACAGTGGACATGAATTATCCTTATGATTTTCAGTAGTTGTAGTATTACTTGAAAGAAACCATTGTTTTTGGTTTGTTTAGTCAGAATTTTTTTGACTGTTAGCAAAAAAATCTCAGGAACCACTGGACCGATGTATTGATCATCTAAGATAACTCTTTTGTACATTCATTCTGTAACTTCATAATTCATTACTTTATTTTTTTACACAGCTTAGTAAATAAATAGTTTTTTTACCTTACATGTTATGGCTAATGACTCCAGCCATCATCAAAGTTCACCTGTGTTGTTGGCGTCATTTCGGTTTTTCCTCAGGCAGCAGAGGACGATGTCACTCTACTGCCCACGTCCTCCTTGCTGATGACACTGTCCCATGACAGTCAGAAAAAGATTAGTACACCTAAAAGACAAGATATCAGCAGATACAAAATACCATGCTAACTCTGCAATAAAACATACATAGGAGAAACCGGACGCCAGCTCAACACACGAACAATAGAATGTCAAAGAGAGCGCGCAAGAGAGAAAAGTGAGACACACAAGAGCAGCGAAACAAGAAGCAGAAAGTACAATAAAGAAATTAGCCGTAACAAACCACTGAACAAGAGAAAATCATATAATGGACTGGGACGGTACACAGATCCAACACTAAACAACAAAAGTACAAAAAACGGATCAAAGAAGCAATAGAAATAAGGAGACGGGGACGTAAAACCGTGAACAGAGACAATAGAGTATTCACGTTAAATCACACATGGGACAGTGTCATCAGCAAGGAGGATGCAGGCAGTAGAGGGCGACATCATCTGCTGCCTGCAGATAAAAGGAAGACGTCACCAACATGGGTGAACTCTGATAATGGCTAGAGTCATTAGCCTAAACACGTAAGGTAAAAAATATTTATAACTTTCGGAGTCAACCCTGTTTAGGATAGAAAATGAAAGACAAAATACAATTTTACATGAGAGTTTTGTGTCTATTGCCAGTGATGGACTCCACCAACCTCCACCAATTTGATTTGGGGGTAATCCAGGACCTCCAGTTGGCAATGGAACAGTTCAAAGGCTGGATGAGGATCAGCACTTCTAAGTCTGAGCCCTTCATTGGAAATGGGTGGATCACCAACTATTATTTGCTTCTGCTTCAGATGGAGGAGTTTAGTAATCTCAGGGTCCTTTTTGCAAGTGGAGGTAGAATGCAGCTGTGTATTAGGGCACCGTATACATCTGTAATGTAGAGCAAGACCATGTATTTGTCCATAGCCTGCTCTATCAGTGTGCCAAAGATTAACTATATGCGGTCCACCTATGACACCAGCTATGGACAAATACATGGCCTTGCCCCACGTTACACATTGATGCAGAAACTGTTGTGGTAAAGGAAGAGCTGAGTCCAAACGTGGAGCTGTAGATTTACCAACTGATCAACATTCCAACTCTTAAAAATCATGAGCAGTCAGAACTGACCAAAAGAATGATATTAATACCAGCAGCTGGTGGATGGGGTTCCACTGCAAAGTGTCTAGAATCAACCTCAAGGACGAGGGGAGTGGAGCTCAAGAGAAGAGTCACTGATACTCCACATCAAAAGGATCCAAATCAGAGGGTTTAGACATTTAGTAAAAATGTCTTCTGGACATCTTGTATTTGAGGCTTTTTGGACATGTCCTACCATCTACCATACCATACCATACCATACCATACCAATTTATTTGTAACAGTGCATTTCAACACAGTGTGGTAGCTCACTAAATCGCCTTACAGAAGGTCATAATAAAACAGTATAAAACAGTAAAAAAAACTACTAAGAACAAACAGTAAAAACGAGTAAAACAACACACGACTGTAAAAACAAGCATAAAAGATGGTCATGAGCCAAAATCCAAGTCATAGAAATTAATCTTCAGTCTTGACTTAAAGATCGAGACCGCAGACTGATGTATGGAGTTGGGAAGGGCATTCCAAAGGACAAGTGCAACAAACACAAAATCCAGCTTCCCTCTCCTCTATAGTTCATTTTAGGAGTGCCCAGCAGCAAGTGGTCAGCTGACCTCAGAAAGCACACCGGCACATAGGGCGTGAGCCACACTGACATGTAGGAGGGTGCAAGGCCATTCAATACCTTATAGACAAATCTTGAATCGCACCCTGAAGGTCACGGGCAGCCAGTGTAGATGTTCCCAAACCGGGGTGATGTGACTACTTCTGAGATCTAGCAACAGCATTCTGCACAATCTGCAGCTGGTTTAAAGCTGAAACAGGAGCGCCAATGAACAGTGAATTTGCGTAGTCCATACGAGGGGTAATAAAAGCATGTATGACGGACTTCGATTGTGAACGTTTCAGTATTGACTTCAGGTGTGTCAAACAACACAGTTGCAAAAACTACGATTTAACAACTGCATTTATCTGAGGTTGTCCTATCAGGAAAACCCATTGATACAGACTTACTGGAGAAAGTAAATCTCATGGCTGGTCTGGGAACACTTTGGAGTCCCTCTAGATGAGGTGAGAGAAGCAGCTAGAGAGACAGAAGTCTGGGGATCTTTAGTTACGATGGTTCCCTTGCAACCCAGTTGACGATAGGCAAGCCGAACATGGATGGATGGAATTCCTGTAACGTCTTAGTGGTAACACTAGCAGATTCACTAGATCAGAGAGCCTTGCACAATGCCTGTTCTGCTCTTCTCATCACCTCTCCGAGGACCTGGTAATCTGTGAACACTTGAAGCCTATCCAGTGGGTTATAGAGTGAAGCTCTTACTCCTCATTTTAAATACATGAGAAATGTGGCTCGTCTTAAAAGTCAACAGCACTTTGTGACTCACCTGGAGGCATTTTAACAAACATGACAGGATTAGAACCATTCACCTCGCTTTAACAGCCTGTTTGAAGAGAATTCATTACCAGCTTTAGTATCTGCATATATTACTGTAAGAGGGGAGCTGCAAATTTATGTTTACAACACTTGACTGTGAAAAAATCTACACCAGAGATCAAACATGGTTGAAGGTTCTTAACTCATTCACTGCCAGCTGTTTCCTGATTGCTAAAGGCCTTGGCTGCCAGTTTATCACCGTTTTTACTGTTTTTTAAGAGTGACAGAATGTTGCGCGCTAGGATGATGTCGACGCCAAAACAACCAAAACAAAGAGGAGACTCACCTCTTACATCTGGAAGAATCCACGTGTTTCGAGCTTTATCCATTCTTTCATAATCCGTTGTCGAATTGTGATCGGCAGACGCTTTTCCGGTTCGCGCCTTACTTTTTTTTTACAGGAACGGCCCAAAACGATCTCCTAACACATGGGTGTTGTGCTTCCTGATCATGTGACGTGTGTTGTATGTGGATGAAGATCGGCTTCAGAGCTGAGATGTTTGTTCTCACGGTGCGGGGGCTCGTTCCGATGCCCACACAGTAAAAAAATGCAAATGACGACTTAAGTCGTCATTGGCAGTGAATGAGTTAAAGGCAGCTGACTGTAGATGGAGATAAATGTATTTTCCGTTTTCCATTAAAGGCATCAGCCGCAACAAGCCCAGTATTCTTTTTATACTGACCTATGACAATTGCAGTTCCCTCTGCTCTAACTTCAAAGCTAAAGGTAGACACCGTGCAGAGAAATAGGCTCACTCTCTTCTGTCTGAAACTCTATTGTCATTGGTCACCTAATCTCACCTAATCTCTGTCCTCTTTAATAGTTCTGACATCTCTCTGCTGGTCTTGGAAGAAACCAGATCTTAATTAGTGCTTCAGCATAAGCTGGCATTTCACTCTGATTTACAGGTGCTGGCCAGTAAATTAGAATATCATCAAAAGGTTGAAAATATTTCAGTAATTCCATTCAAAACGTGAAACTTGTACATTATATTCATGCAATGCACACAGACCAATGTATTTCCAATGTTCATTACATTTAAATTTGATATTCATAAGTGACAACTAATGAAAACTCCAAATTTGGTATCTCAAAAAATTAGAATATTCTGAAAAGGCTGAATATAGAAGACACCTGCTGCCACTCTAATCAGCTGATTTACTCAAAACACCTGCAAAGGCCTTTAAAAGGTCCCTCAGTCTTGTTTTGAAGGCACCACAATCATGGGGAAGACTTCTGACTTAACAGCTGTCCAAAAGACAATCATTGACACCTTGCACAAGGAGGGCAAGACACAAAAGGTGATTGCTAAAGAAGCTGGCTGTTCGCAGAGCTCTGTGTCCAAGCACATTAACAGACAGGCGAAGGGACGGAAAAAATGTGGTAGAAAAAAGTGTACAAGCTCTAGGGATAACCGCACCCTGCAGAGAATTGTGACGACAAACCCATTCAAAAATGTGGGGGAGATCCACAAAGAGTGGACTGCAGCTGGAGTCAGCGCTTCAAGAACCACCACGAGGAGACTCATGAAAGACATGGGATTCAGGTGTCGCATTCCGTGTGTCAAGCCACTCTTGAACAAGAAACAGCACAAGAAGCGTCTCGCCTGGGCCAAGGACAAAAAGGACTGGACTGATGCTGAGTGGTCCAAAGTTATGTTTTCTGATGAAAGCAAGTTCTGCATTTCCTTTGGAAATCAAGGACCCAGAGTCTGGAGGAAGAGCGGAGAAGCACAGAATCCACGTTGCATGAGGTCCAGTGTAAAGTTTCCACCGTCAGTGATGGTGTGGGGTGCCATGTCATCTGCCGGTGTTGGCCCACTCTGTTTCCTGAGGTCCAGGGTCAATGCAGCCGTCTACCAGGAAGTTTTAGAGCACTTCATGCTTCCTGCTGCTGACCAACTTTATGGGGATGCAGACTTCACCTTTCAACAGGACTTGGCACCTGCACACAGTGCCAAAACCACCAGCACCTGGTTCAAGGACCATGGTATCCCTGTCCTTGATTGGCCAGCAAACTCGCCTGACCTTAACCCCATAGAAAATCTATGGGGTATTGTGAAGCGGAGGATGCAATACGCTAGACCCAACAATGCAGAGGAGCTGAAGACGACTATCAGAGCAACCTGGGCTCTCATAACACCTGAGCAGTGCCACAGACTGATCGAGTCCATGCCACGCCGCATTACTGCAGTTATTGAGGCAAAAGGAGCCCCGACTAAGTATTGAGTGCTATACATGCACATTCTTTTCATGTTCATTCTTTTCAGTTGGCCAACATTAGAGAAACAAACATTTTTTCATTGGCCTTTAGAATATTCTAATTTTCTGAGATACCAGATTTGATGTTTTCATTGGTTGTCACCTATAAATATCAAAATTAAACGTAATAAACATCGGAAATACATTGGTCTGTGTGCATTGCATGAATATAATGTACAAGTTTCACGTTTTGAATGGAATTACTGAAATATTTTCAACCTTTTGATGATATTCTAATTTACTGGCCAGCACCTGTATACTGGACTAGTGTTTGTCTGCTAAATTCCTTGTTTTCTTAGTTCTCTGCCTGCGTCCATATTTTAACTTCCCATTTTTGGTCAGCTGTTGGCTTCAGGCAGACAGCTTCTTACAAGAAAAGCAATTGATCTGCTGAGCAATAAGTTTACAAATGAGCCTGCTGGAACGTTTTGTGTCTGAAGCTGCCTAATTAGCCACATTTCTGATTGAAGGCCTGCAAATATGTCGTTCTTAGCTCAAAGAGCCAAGTTGTCACTCGGCCAGATGGTCTCAGTATGGCATCTTCTGGACCAAGCTGACAGAAAAATTAGATGGTAATATTTTCACAAGACAAGTGAAAAGACAAGTCCTTCATCTAGTCGGTGCAATCCATCCCCATCCCACTGTCAGAGTCCATCCCATCATTAAACATGGGGACTTGTAGGGATGCAGCTCAGCTTGCATGGCCTCTGTAATGAGATTTGACACAGACAGCATCCAGAGACAGTGCAGGGATCACCAATCACAGCCTCTTGGGTCTGACAGTGTTTTAATAACAGCTAAGATCTGACCCGGCGTTTGGCAGCCATGCAGGTTGAGTTGAAGTTCTTTGTGTCTTTCTGAAGCAAATGGTAAACCAGGATCAGGAGCTTTTCAGGCATAGAAATCCCATGACATTGCAACAGATGGTAGATGGCCTGTGTTTGTATAATGCCTTCTTAGGGTTCTACAACCCCCCAAAGCGCTTCTCAACACAATCAGTCATTCACCCATTCACACCCTGGTGAGGATGAGCTACGATGTAGCTACAGCTGCCCTGAGGCGCACTGACATAGGCGAGCCTGCAGAGCATGGAGACACTGGCCCCTCCGACCACCAACAGCAGGTTAAATGCCTTGCCCAAGGACCCAACAGCAGAATTCTCTGGTCGGAGCCGGGATCAATCCTGCAACCTTCTGATTACTGAACAACCCGCTATACCTCCTGAGCTACTGCTGTCCCAGATGGAAAAAAGAGGGAAATTAAATTCTTTAAAAACTAGTCAGAGAAGGGTTTGTATTATGGTGGTTTGTTTTATTTATGCACCCTAAAAACTGTTGGGTGTTCTTCAGAAGTAGCCAGCAGCCATTTTTCCTAGAGGGAAAAGACAAAATCATGTCAATAGAGAGACTGAACAAGCTAGTTAAAAAAAAAAGCTAGCTTGGTTCTGGCCTGCCAATTAGATTCAGTTGAGCAGATGTGTGAAAGGATGCTGGTGGGGAAGAGTACCTCCATCTTGGAAAACCCCTCTCACTCACTTCATTCCATTGTGGAGACCATGGACCGCTCTTTCAGTGGAAGACTGAGACATCCCAGATAAAAAAACAGAACGCTACCGCAGGTCATTCATCCTCTCTGTAATAAGAGTGTATAACTCCTCAGTTTAACTGGTACTGGCATTATCCTTGTACACAGTAACATCAATGCAATATTCAGTATGTGCTCCATACTTGTGCAATACCGGATATACATAATGTGTCTGTGTCCCTTATGCTGCATAGTTCTGGAAACCGAAGTTTTCTTTTATTTGTTGTTTAAAACCGACATTCAAACCCTGATGTGGAATATCCAGTAAAGTCATTATAATTGATCTTTCTACCCTACTCTATAACGATGTTGGGACGGCACTGTAAAAAGTAAAACACTACACAGCTGCTAACACTGTAGAAAATCACTTAAATCACTTGTCAAACATCGTTGGACTTTGTTAAAACCTTACAGCTAGAAAAAATCCAGTAGAAATTATAAAGGAGCCTGCCAGCTGAATATAATATATAATATAATGCATAATATTGTAGGGTGTATTCTGCTGTGCCAATTATGAACCAGACAGGAGTGTGATGTGGACGTAGATAGAATTATAAATGATAATTAGTGCATGCCTTTATTCCCTATGTATTTCCGGAAAAAGTTCCCTGGTTTGTCTTTTATTCAACTTTTAGTGAAAATTTCAAAACTTACCCATAAGTAACCATTGAACTTTGTCTGGTGAATAACAGAAAACCCATGTCACAGTTCTTACTACTTATGTTTTAGGGAATGTAGATTCTCAGTGATAATATCTAGATTTACTGGGATTTTACCTCCTGCATAGGATTGGATGTCATTTTATTATTATATATATATTTTTTTTTGCTCAGCAGGATCTCTTGGGTGACATAAAGACAGTGTTTAATTCGTAAATCAAATGTTAATTACCAGAACACAATAGCGATGTAAGACTAGAGTTCACCGAGAGCAACGCTGATACTGGAAGATGCACGGCGGGTGGATGGGGGGCTTCAGAGTTTTTGACTAAATAAATAAATAGCTGTGCCCACATTGTCAAAGCTAATGCAAATTTTGTTTAATCCCAGTAGTTTTTGCCTCTCTACTGTTCCCCTGCTTCTACAGCATTTTCCGGCAAGGTACAGCTCCAATTTGGCCCTGCGTAAGGGGTTGTGGTTGGGTCACAAGAAAGAGTACGTTAGATGTCTGAGCCTTCTTCCAGCATCTGCCCTCTTGAAACTGTACTTGCATTGCTAAAGTAGAAGTTACTTAGTGGTTATCATTGCCAAATAGTCAAGGCTTTTACATAGTCCTTCTGACTGTTGGTGACACGCTTTGAAATGCCACTTTTAAAAAATCTCCATCTTTGAGCTCTTATGGGTTTTGATGTTTTCCACCACAGAAACCACAGTTTAAAATTACTGCTATTATTCAGTTGTTTCATGGTTATTACCTATGAACTTTCCCACCATGAAGAAAATCATCTGTAGCATCACTGTATGGCTGGTCCAGGCGCCATTACATATCAAACATAGCAGCTCAACATTAGATCTCCTCATAAGGATAATCCTTGTAATCATCATCAAACTGTGCCACGTTCTCACATCATTGAAGAATGGACCAGCTGAGAAATTTTTCTTTCTTCTAACATCATTACAACAATTCGGTTTATCATCTTGGGATGAAAAGACATGACAAAGAGCCCTTGAAGATACGTTGTCCTCCAGGGAGCCTCCCTGTTCCCAGAACCTTTTGGATAAATGGTGGTTATGAAATATGAAGCATGTACATATACATTTGTTATAGATCTTCCTCCAGAATGACGCAGCAGTTTTCATTCTGACCCAGTGCTTAGTGTGGATGTGATGCCATCCTGATTTGGTTGTGAATGGCAACCACATAGTGAAGCTAACATCCTGTTTTTGTTCCTCTGGTGTTATAGAGCATTTCTCTGTTTGATTGCTGTAGGTGTAAAGTTGACTTGGCCTTGGTATTAAGCTGCAGCATGCTGTTGCCCCTTTTCTGGGAACTGCTGTGTTTATTGTTGGGGTCAGCATCTGTTTGGCTGGACAGAGAGCGGAGAATCCTGGAGCAGCGGTGTGAGATAACGGTGTTAACGAAGCATGACACAACCTGAGTTACAATCCAATTCCTGCAATTGGCTTCTACCCTCTCATTTCTCTATGTCCATGTTTACATCTTTGTGCCAAAGGGTAGAGTGAAGTCCTTCATTGTTTCCCTTCTGCTTTTATTCAATTAAATTCAAGTTTATTTATATAGCGCCAAATCCCAACAAGAGTCATCTCAAGGCACTTCACATAATAAACATTCCAATGCAGGTCAATTCATTAAGCCAATCAGAAAAAAGTTTCCTATATAAGAAACCCAGCAAATTGCATCGAGTCACTGACTAGTGTCAGTGACTTTACAGCAATCCTCATACTAAGCAAGCATGCAGCGACAGTGGAGAGGAAAACTCCCTTTTAACAGGAAGAAACCTGCAGAGGATCCTCGCTCAGTATAGAGCTCCGGGAGTTGACGTCACTTCTCCCGGCATGCAACAGTTCAAATCGAAACGGCGCCATATTGGCATGCAGAAGCCGGCAGCTGGACTATTTACTATTGTCAGAAAACTCAATCAAACGGGAAATATGGTAGATTCCTGTTGTGCCCCAGGATGCAGAACAGACGCGGACGACATAAGGAATGAGACATCTACAGGATTCCCCAAGAACCGGAGCGCCGCAAACGTTGGATCATTGTAATAAAACACGCTAGTGACCGGGCGAAAATGAAGCTGTGGGATCCCGAGAGTAAAGGTTTTCGCTTATGCAGCGACCACTTCATATCAGGTACTTAAACCAACGTTTCCTCAACTGTGTATGGTATTTATTTTAAATGCTTTTATTATGATTCTTAGTGGGCTTCCTAAACTTATTTTGGCGTGGCTTTTTCTGTCTTATTACTCATAGCAACAAGTAAACATCACGTAAAACGTTGCCTCGTGAGTTCTGCGTGCTGCCGTTTACGTGTTTTATGATGACAGCAATTAACCGGCTAAGCCGTATTTAATTTTTAAGCAATGGTTGATCAGATCACACATAAAAAGCACTTTGGATTGCTATTATCTGTGTCACCGAGACTAC
Organism: Nothobranchius furzeri; assembly: GCF_043380555.1. Lineage (NCBI taxonomy): Eukaryota > Metazoa > Chordata > Actinopteri > Cyprinodontiformes > Nothobranchiidae > Nothobranchius > Nothobranchius furzeri. The sequence continues at coordinate 43,792,277 of NC_091743.1, forward strand.
TTACATGTAAATCTGTTATTTGTCCGTCCATCCATCCATTTTCATCCGCGTATCCGGAGTCGGGTTGCTGGGGCAGTAGCGTGACTTCCCTCTCCCCAGCCGCCGGAGCCAGCTCCTCCAGGTAAATCCCAAGGGGTTCCCGGGTCAGGTCCGGTGCTGTGCCGGTCCGCTCCGACAGCTTCTGGCGTCGGAGCGGGCAGTAGAGTCGAGAGTCCCAGACCTTCTCCCCAGCTCCTCCGGCCGGGGAAATCCCAAGGGGTTTCCCCGGCCAGGTCCGGTGTTGTGCCGGTAAGAAGTCCGCTACGACTTCTGGCGTTTTTAAAAAGTATCCCATGGGCACGGTAAGGGTCGGAGATGTTTAGTCTATTTAATTTCTGACTATATAAAACGATTTCTTCTGTTTTAAAGTGTGAAGTAAACTCCGACGAAGTAAAATCCAAGCGGATCCCGTTCATGTTCATGGTTACATCCGTGTTTGTTTACCTTTTTTGCATGCCAAAATGGCATCCACTAACTGAGAGTCACGTGGGGTCCGGAGCTCTATAAGCAGCCATCCACCACGACTCTGTCATGTTCTGTGTCCCCTTGGTCCCCAGCCCCCTCCTGTTCGTCCTCTGCGTTCCCCTCATGTGTCTCCTTGTGCTCTGTGTGTTTCCTTGTGTTCTCCAATTCCCTCTTGGCTTCCCTCATGTGTCCTCCTAGTCACTCCCGTGTAGTTCTTATTGGTTTGTATTAGTCCTCCTCACCCCTCTAGTCATTAGTTGTTTATCTTTGCCCCTAGTCTTTAGGTTTAGTTATTTAGTGTTTTATTGGTTATGGTTTATCTTCCCCTCTGCTTAAGTTTTTTCCCCATTTAGTTTGTTAATGACACCTGCCTTCCCTCCAGACCTCACTCCTCATACCTGTCACCTGTTCCCCTAAATGCTCCCCTCTGTGTTAAAAACCCTGTGTTGTCCCTCAGTGTTTGTTGGTCCATTGTAGTTTGTCAGCGTTGTTTTGTTCCCCCTCTTGGTCTCTAGTTCTCTGCTCATAAAGTGAGCTTTGGGTTTTGTCCTTGCAGCGTTTTGTTATTAGATTTTGGCTTCCTGCCCTTTGGATTTGTATTTGTTTTTGTTTTTTTGGTCATCCTAAATAAAGGATTTTACTTTTATCACCACTCCTGCCACGTGTCGTCCCGGGTTCTGCATCTTGGGTCCTAACCTCCTGATCTCAGTGTAACAGACTCACTAGGGATGAAGAAGACAGAGCAGACACACACACACACACACACACACACACACACACACACACACACACACCAAGTAATGTTTCTATGGTTACATTGTGATTTAGTAAATATTCTATTTGGTGAGAGATTAACTTTATTGTATTTATACTATTGAATCTATAATTAAATGGGTAAACTAGTAGTAGCACATTCAATGTCAAGGAAAGTAAGGTGTTATTATCAGGAGAGCGAGAATGATTAAATGGTTAGCAACAGTGTTCAATAATATGGCCCCCTCCATGAGGCCACCACAGCTCAGGAGAACATCATTGTAGCTTCTTCTGGGGAGAAAAACACTTAGAGAAAAAATAAAGTTAACAGCTGAAATTGCAGGAAATAATACAGTTAAAGAGCAAATTGTAGAAGAAAGTAGTCAACTGTTAAAAGTGGTCAGTATATCCTCCAGCAGTCTAAGCCTATAGCAGCATAACTACAGAGATAACTCTGGATAACCTAGCCTTTTAGATGGAGGCATGTTGGAGGCAGGGCAAGGGAGAGCCATCTTTACCGACTGTACACTCCACCTCCCTCTACTCCCCCACTTGTCCAGATCTGGGCTAACATCAGATTTTAACCATAGGCCCTATCAAATAAAAATGTTTTAAGCCTAGTCTTAAAAGTAGACAAGGTGTCTGCCTCAGGGACTAAAGCTGGGAGTTGGTTCCACAGGAGAGGAGCCTGATAACTAAAAGATCTGCCTCCCATCCTATCTTTAGATATTCTGGGAACCGCGAGTACACCTGCAGTCTGAGAGTGAAGTGCTCGCTTAGGAACAAATGGAACAATCAGATCACTGATTTATGATGGAGCTTGAATAAGAGCTTTATATGTGAGAAGGGGGATCTTAAACTCTATTCTGAATTTAACAGACAGCCAATGTAGGGAAGCCAAGACAGGAGAGATATGATCTCTCTTTTTAATTCTCACCAAAACTCTAGCTGCAGCATTTGGACAAGTTGAAGACTCTTAACTACATTCTGTGGACTTCCTGAGAGTCTTCAAGACAAACCTGCAATCTACCTAACCGATTAGGTTCATCAGGGTTAATGGATAGATATAACTGAGTATCATCAGCATAACAGTGGAAGTTTATCCCATGCTGCCTAATAATTTTACCAATTGAAAGTATATATATAGTAAAACGAATTGGTCCAAGCACTGAACCCTGTGGTACTCCACAAGTAACCCTGGAGTATGAAGAAGATTTGTCTTGTACATTTACAAAATGAAATCTGTCAGACAGGTAGGATTTAAACCAGCCTAGCGCTGTTCCTTTGATCCCTACAACATATTCAAGTCTTTCTACAAGAACGTTGCGATCTACTATGTCAAAAGCAGCACTGAGATCTAACAAGACTAGAACAGACACAAGATTCTTATCTGAGGCCATGAGAATATCATTTGTAACTTTCACTAATGCAGTTTCAGTGCTGTGATACTCTCTAAAACCAGACTGAAATTCCTCAAACAGATCATTAGTGTTTAAATGCTCACATACGTGGATGGCCACTATTTTCTCAAGGAATGGATACAAATGGAAGGTTAGATATTGGTCTATAATTCATTGGGTCATCTGGATCCCGAGAAGGCTTCTTAAGTAAAGGTTTGATTACAACAACCTTAAAATCCTGTGGTACATATCCATTTAATAAGGGTAGATTGATTACAGTATATCTAGAATGGGGCAGTAACCAAAGGAAATGCATCTTTAAATAATTTGGTTGGGATTGGATCTAAAATGCAAGTTGAAGGTTTAGATGAAGCTAATATTTTTGATAACTCTGAAAGCTCAACTGGATCAAAATGGTTCAAGCACAGATGAGGTTCTACAGTTACTTCTGATGCTGCTTCACTTACTGAGGAAGAAGAAATCACATTAGGGAGGATGCTAATAATTTTGTTTCTAATAGAATTAATTTTCCTTGTGAAAAATCCCATAAAGTCGTTACTGCTGAGGGCTAAGGGAATAGATGGTTCAGAGCTATGATTCTGTGTAAGTTTGGCAACTGCACTTTAAAGAAATTATGGATTATTCTTATTCTCTTCAATTAGCGATGAAAAATAAGCAGTTCTAGCTTGTTGAAGCTTATTTTTATAAAGCACACGACTATTTTCCAGGATAAGTAGGACTCCTCCTGGTGTGTAGAGCGTCATGTTATCTCCAATTTTTTTGTTTTGTTTTAAAGTTCATAAATGAGAATTAAACTAGGGAGCCTACTTCCTGTCCCTAATTACCTTTTTTTAAAGGGGCAACATCATCTAATGCCACACGTAAAGAGGAAGTAACGGTATAAACTAAAGCATCAATTTGTGAAAGGCTAAAAATGAAAATATTGCCCTCTGCTACGTTCCTCTGAGATGCTGAAGACAGTAAAGATGGAACAGTTGATTTAAAAGATGCAACAGCATTGTCAGATAGAGACTGACTATAGTGAAATTTACTTTCATGTCTCGAGAACTCAGTTATAAAAAACTCAAAGGTTATCAAAAAGTGGTCAGACACAACTGGATTATGTGGAAAAATCATTATTTCCTCACACTCTATGCCATAAGTCAGCACAAGGTCTAATGTATGATGGCAGGAGTGGGTGGAGCTATGTATTCTTTGAGTAAAACCAACTGAGTCTAGGATATTACTAAAGGCTACATTGAGGCTATCATTTTCAATGTCCACATGAATGTTAAAATCCCCCACTACAATGACCTTATCAGTATTTAGCACCAAATCAGATAAAAAATCTGAGATAATACATTTTATTTTAAAAAAGCGCCTTTCTGGTCACTCAAGGGCACTGTACAGAATAAAAACACAAATCATTCAGTAAGTAAACATACATCAACAAACAAGGCACTCTAAAATTCAAAGCTGATATGTGGTTTTGAAGAGGTAAGTTTTGAGTTGTTTTTTGAATTCTGTGAATGAGTTCATGTTCTTGATGAGAGGGGGAAGAGAGTTCCAGAGTTTGGGAGTGGTGCAGCTGAAGGCTCTACTCCCCATGGTGCTGAGACGAAAGGAGGGTACAGAGAGATGAATGGAGGAGGAGGACCTGAGGGAACGGGACGAGGTGACGATGTGAACGAGATCTGTGAGGTAGTGAGGGGTTATGGATGGCCTTGAAGGTGAGAAGGAGAATCTTGAAGTTAATCCTGGTGTGCACTGGTAGCCAATAGAGTTGTTTGAGGATGGGGGTGATGTGATGAGAGATGGTAGTTTTAGTGACGATGCATGCTGCTGCATTCTGAACCAACTGGAGCTTACGGAGGGTTTTCTGAGGGAGACCTGAGAGAAGAGAGTTGCAATAATCGATACGTGATGTAACCAGACTGTGGACAAGAATAGAAGTAGATTGGACATCAAGGGAGGGGCGAAGACGATTAATGTTACGAAGATGGAAATAAGCTGACCGTGTGATGCTATTGATATGAGATTGGAAGGATAGTGTGCTGTCTAGGATGACACCCAGACTCTTGACCTGGGGAGAGGGGGAAACTGAAGTATTATCAACAGTGAGAGAGAAACTGTCAAATTTTGAGAGGGTATTCTTGGTACCAACCAAAAGAAGTTCTGTTTTGTCTGTATTTAATTTCAGGAAGTTCAAACTGAACCAGGATTTTATTTCTTGAAGGCAGGTGATGAGGGAGGAGGGAGATCTGATCCAAAAACTCAGAGTAAGGGCCTGGTGGGCGATACAAAACTACAAACAAGAGTGGTTTTACAGTTTTGCAGTCTGGATTAGGAAAACTAGAATAAGATGTTCAAAAGAACAGTAACAATTAATTGGTAAGGGACTGATTAATAGGTCTGAATGAAAAATGGTTGCTGCTCCTCCTCCTCACCCTGTACTTCGAGCAATATGATGATTTGAATAATTAGAAGGAGTCGACTCATTTAATCTAACATAGTCCTCTTGCTGCAGCCAGGATTCTGTGAGAGAGAGCAATGAAATCTGATTATCACAGATCAAGTCATTAACTAACAAAGTCTTAGAAAAAATAGACCTAATGTTTAATAACCCACATTTAATTTTTCTAGTCTTCTGCTCGGTTGAATTTGTTCTAATATTTATGAGATTTCCATGACTTACTTTATTAAGCCTGACATTTTATCTGTGTGGTTTTGGCCGTGGGCAGGACACTGTCTCTATGGGGTAGTGGGTGGGTAACAGTACAGAAGCTGCAGAGGGGTGTGTTAAACTATGACTCTGCTCCTGGTCTGGACCCTGGGTTGTCATGTAGGACTAATAAAATTGGCCATGTTCCTAGAAAGAAGAGCTGCTCCATCCAAAGAGGGGTGGATGCCATCTCTCCACATCAGACCAGGTTTTCCCCAAAAGGTTGTTCAATTATTAATGTAGCCCACGTTGTTTTCAGGACACCACCTAGACAACCAGCGGTTGAAGGACAGCATGTGGCTAAACATGTTGTCACTGGTCCGATCAGGCAGGGGGCCAGAGAAAATTACAGAGTCCGACATTGTTTTGGCAAACTTACACACCGAAGCAACATTAATTTTAGTAAGCTCCGACTGGCGTAACCGGGTGTCGTTACCGCCAGAGTGAATAACAATCTTACTGTTTATACTGCTTATCCTTAGCCAGCAGTTTCAGATAAGATTTAATGTCGCCCGCTCTGGCCCCAGGTAAACATTTAAATATGGTTGCTGGAGTCTCTAATGCCATGTTTCTGACTATGGAGCTGCCAATGATCAGAGTTGGCTTGTCAGTGGGTGTGTCACTGAGCGGGGAAAATCTGTTAGAAACATGGACGGGTTGGTGGTGGCCCACGGGCTGGGTTCTATGCTTCCTGCGTACCGTCACCCAGCCAGCCTGAGTTCATTTCAGGAGGGTTCATTTGGGGCGACGGTGGCACAGGAGTTAAGTGCTCGCCCCATAATCGGAAGGTTGCAGGTTCGAGCCCCCGCTCAGTCTGTTGCCGTCGTTGTGTCCTTGGGCAAGACACTTAACCCACGTTGCCTGCTGGTGGTGGTCGGAGAGACCGGTGGTGCCAGTGCTCGGCAGCCTCGCCTCTGTCAGTGCGCCCCAGGGCAGCTGTGGCTACATCGTAGCTCATCACCACCAGTGTGTGAATGTGTGTGTGTGAATGGGTGAATGATTGATTGTGTTGTAAAGTGCCTTGAGGGGTTCCAGGACTCTAAAAGGCGCTTTATCAAATACAGGCCATTTACCATTTCAAGTGGGACCTAAAAATGAAGACAGTAGACGTTTTAGGGATAGTTATGAGACACCCTGGAAAGGATTTAGTTGACCAACTGTGAATGACTCCATTTTAAATTTGTATTTGTTTTGGTACAACCAATAAAAGAACAAAAATACAATTTACTCTCCAAATCTTCAGAAAGAATGAAATTGCACTTTAAACCATGTAAATGAATCAGGAACTGTGTTCTATGGCTTTGGTGAAACATCAGAAAACGCCACTCAATGTTGAACTCTATGGCTGTTTCTCATTTTATTTCTTACATGCAAAAGAAGGATTTCTCTTTTCTTAGAGGATTACAGTTTTGATGTTTGTTACATTTCTTCCAGAATTGTTCGGATTTCTCCTTTAATTCCTCACTGATCTGCTGTACATAATGGCTGGCGTGTTTTCTAGCTTTGCATCATTGAAGGGTGTGAACATAAACTCAGGTAAATCATTTGGTTGCCTTTTTATTTCTTCTTGATCCCAAAAAGGAATCAACTAGTAAAGAGACTCCTGCTTAAATAAGTCAAGTCGGCATTTCTCACTGTTCTGAAATAGAGATTTTTATGAAACTGTAAAAAAAAATAATAATAAATGCTTCCAGGGAAAAAAGGAGGTGAGCTCAATGATTCTGAAGGCTTTTTGAAATGCTTGTCGTGTGAAGTTCCCAGGGTATCCAGTGCCTGACTGAAAGGATGATTTTCATGGCCGTTTCCAGTTTGTTCACCTCCCTTCATGTCCCCAAGGCTCTTTAAAAACACTGCTCTCCTCTTTATTTAAGGATTATGTGGTTGTTGAGCGGTCTTATGGTAGACTGATGTTACATAGGAACAGAGGTTTTCTACATACTTTGCTGCTTTCTGAAGGTTCCTGGGTTGCAAATTTGAAAACGTGGGTGTGTAAACACCAGCCAGTAACAGCCCACGTGGGTGAGAGCTGATAAAATGGTGTGATCTTATAACGATTGAAGAATTCTTGCATAAAATCTGGGGCTTTGCAAAAGCTGGAAGACAATCCCATTTTATGAATGTACCTGCTCTTTGAGTCCACACAAACTTGACTCTGGTTTTGAAACTGCAGAACCTTTTCACAGTTCTTACTGTAGGAATGTCTTTTCTTGTATTTTCTTATTCTATACATTTAATAAGGATGTTTTGCAATGTTTTCATATTTTAAATCCTTTTCTTGAGCCAGTATGTGCTGAAATGCCCCTTTACAAGGTTAATGAAAGGCCGCCCAGCCCCTATCGCCCCCTGGCCAGAATAGTGGACACAGAAACCCAGCATTACAGAATTATTTTTAAACATCAGTAAGATTTTGCCTCTTTAATGTCTTTAAGTGGATACTCCTGATGTTCATATATGGTGTCTTCTGCTACCAAAAAAAGCAGGATTCTGACAACCCAGGACTTCCAAATAACAGCTCACAAACCAAAGCTTGTTGCTCCACTGACTTCTTCCAGCTCTTTTATGCCGTCTGTGGTCTGTGTTTGCGTGTTTCTTGCACTGCTCAGTCCTCCTTAAGTTTGACTTTTGGACGTTTTTTAGCTGTCCAGTTATGACATAACTGACCAGAATTTTACCCCAGGTTAAAGCAGCATGAGTGCTGTAAATAAGGAACGCCTTTAATTTTCATTTGTACTTTACAAAGTAAATCTATATTTATGGCAAAAAAAAAAAAAACCCACTCCATTCGTATTTGTATTTTTGGCTGGGTGGTATGTACTCATTGGCTGTGGGTCTGAACCAGGGTGTTTTTCTTTATTGATAAAATGTGGTAAATGACATTTCTGTTCTTTGTGGCATTTGTCTTGGTGTGAAAGGGAAACAGTTGAGCCACATGACTGCATCCGGCTCAGAGATTACTTGTTTTGGATGTAACTGTCAGATACATAGTGCTGATAAAGTTCAGTGTGATAAACGAAATTCAGAAAAAGAGTAAAAGGTTTGGACCAAAGAAAACGGGAGAATAGCAAAACAACTAAACCTCAGTTTACAGTGACGTCAACAACTTTACAAATGGTTAATTACAAATGTCAACGCGTTTTTGGTTAAAAACCGTACCACTCGGAGGTTCCTGTGCAGCATGCTGCATTCATCCAAGGAGAGACACAAAAAACTGGAAAACTGAATGAAGGTGTGAAGTTTTTTATTAATTATTATTTTAATGTGGTTAGGGGCTGGGGGGAGGTTCGGGACCATAGCACTTTATTTATTTATTTTATTTTATTTTTTCAGATAGAGAGGATGTTTATTACCATCACACATCTGTCGCGTTAAAAGCAGATTAAACAGGAAAATAGTCTAAAATCTAAATTACAGCCGATTTATATCTTCGAGTTTTATTTTTAAAAGTATTGAGGAAACCTCCTTGGTTTTATTTTCTACCCTTCAATAAATAATACTCGTTATTTCTGAGTGTTTACTCAGGATGAGTTTGTTTAAATATAAAATCACTCATCCGGTCACACTAATGGTCGAGGTTAACTCTAAGGTGGCTGTAACTCCAGACACCATCACCCTGAGTTGGAGCGAAAACAAATAAAAACATGCAAAAGCCAGCTGGACCTTCATCATCATCATCACTTTAATCCAATATGGGGACCATAGAGCTTAGCCTCAGACCTGCCTCTGTAGAAACAGGTGGCTTGACCTGCATAGCAACAGTAACCAAGGATGGTGTGGGTTGAGAATGCCATCGCCTCAGTTATGTTTGTTGTTTGTCTTTATGAATGCACTTGGTGCTGCTTTTCCATTCTCGGGAATCTCATAAATAATGAATTTAGATTTCTGTGACAGGGTCTGATTAAATAAGGGGTTAAATAAAAATCTGACGCAGCCTGGCTTCGGCCTCAGCGATGCAAAAACAATCATGGAAAATATGAAGCCAGCTGCCAGGCAGAGGATCTCCTCACAACAAACCCAAACACATAAACTCCCCCAGTCTGTCCAGCTTGATTTGCTTTTCCAGAGAAGATCAGAGCTCATATCCCATCACCCCTGCTGCCCTTAATTACACCTGACGCAGCTATCATGTGGAGTGTTGGAGAACTGAAATCCTAAATCGGCATCAGAAAGGCAAACCCAGAGCAGGTACTTGTTTGCACTTCTGCTTTGGAGGTCAGATGTGACATTTTAATGAAAGAAAATAAGCTGTGGATAACAAAGACCCAGCTGTGTAAATTCCTCACCAGACACAAGCACGGTGATGTTTGATTTAATTAGTGTTTGTTTTAAGCTAGGCCTGGCCGCCCTGGTGCAGTTAAAATGGGCTTTGCCTAAGCTCCTCTAGAGTAGGGTTGTCACAATACTAAAATTTCAAACTCGATTCGATACTTGGAAGAAAAAAATCTCGATACTCGATTTCGATACTATTTAAAACACCCATTTATCGAACAAGTTTATTCAAAAAATAACATTCCTCAATTTATATTGCAAAAATTAAATGTTAAGAATTAAGTGTATAAAGTGCTTAAACCTTTCAAGTATCAGCATTTTTTAAAACGTGCATACAAGAACTGGCGAAAGTTAACACTTTAAATCATGAATTGTCTCACTATATATACACTATTTGCAGAGTGATGTTTTGCTGCTTAAACTCTGTTTAAGGTGCATTTTTGTCATAAGATGTAATGCCATATGTTTTGTTCTCTACTTTTGAACAACTCTTGTTGGTCAATAAAGGGAGAAAACGAATTTCTCCACAGTAGGACAAAGGTACATCTACCGGTAATCTTAATAAAAACAGGTTGGCGCACGGCAGTGACGTCATTAAAAGCGCCGGTTAGATTAGCCGCGGCTAGTCTGTTCACGCCTAGAAATCCCAGACCCGCTCCAAACGAACAGGGAATCACGTTAACGTACTGCATGCTAGAAATTAAGTCCGGGTTGCAATAAACGGGAGTTTTCCTTTAAGCACATAAGCGTGAATATACAACTACGTGTCGGACTTGGTATGCTAATGAAGTTGGGCTGTGAAGCGCCTCCCAAATTCGCTGTTTATGTTTTTGTTTATTTATTTGGCAGACAAAACTTGGATCGGAGACAACTCGCGTGGGAAATTGCAATGTAGCCATGCGTCTTCTTCTGTTTGTCTGGGAGGCGGAGGCTGCTTTACGGCATCTGGCTGTCGTGCGTGTCGGTGTACTTGAAGAAGGCTGTGTATAATAGTCCATAATATCGATACCACAGGGATGGAATATCTAATTTAGATACCACTTTTAGTAACGATTTATATCTAGGTATCGATTTTTTTGACAACACTACTCTAGAGCATGCAGTGGATGTTTCCACAGCCATTTCTGCACATCAGTCCTCACTGTGTTCCCCGCAGCTCAAGTCCTCACACGGTTTAGGTTTTCAGACCTGTGCGCTTGTGAACACCAGGTCTGTTTGGCTGCAGGGGCTTGATGCAGATAGAGTTGTTGGAGCTTCAAGTGTGTCCCAAGTTACGACACGAGTTTATCACGCTACAGTTGGAGGAGCTCAGTAGTGGCTAGGCTTCATGTGCTGTGCCAGAGGAGTGTTGGGTGGCTCCCAGTGTGTGGCAAAGGGCTGTTCTGTGTCAGAGGTGAGCCAAGTGAATAGGCTGAGGGCTCTCCCTCCCAGTTCACAGCTGGGGGGGAGAATTTTCTCCTGTGAGGAGCAGTGAGGCAGAGTGCTTCCGTCTCAGCAAGCTGGAGGCTACAGGCTTTTGTCTCTGCTTCACTGCCTTCGTGGAGCCCCGAGAGTCCTGGCAACCAGGTCTGTCTAGTGTGGGGGCAGCACAAAGACTTGTGCTCCTCCGTTGACGTGCAACATCATGGCTCACAGTGGGAGATGAACGCAAATGGGCCATTTTAGGAAGGGGTAATTCAAGATAAAGCAGTAAGGAGATGTCCTCTTTGATGCTATGACTCCACATTTTAAATCAAGCTCTGGCCTGAACAGCCTCGGTTTGAAAAAATAAGCAAATCTACTAAAAGTGTGCCTATATACCTTCTGCCATCGGCTCCTTCTCCACACCGTATTCAAAAAGGAAACAGATATAATTATGTGCTGGTGAAAACGGACCCGTGACATGCAGCAGGTTGGAGGAATAAGAGCTTGTTTAGCGTCCGATCGAGCTGCACAAAGTTAAGCTGGGTACAGCGGGGGTAGAAGGGGCCGGGAGATGAAGAAAAACTCTCTAGGTGATCTGCAGAGCCATTCTGCTGTGGGTGGTGAAATGTGTGCTTGTAAATAACCACAACTTTAAATGGACAGTCATGTAAAAGGATTTAAAATAATGTTGCATGCATAGCTCTGAAACTGGGAAGATTGGAGTTACGGCAAGATGACTTTTGGCCTGTCTGTAACCAGTCCTGTTGGGTTCCATCTGGACTCTTTTGCTGGTGTCGGTTTATAAAATGTTGATGAACAGGGCTACTGCTAAACCCCCAAGCTGTGCTGAGCTTTCAAACGAGGTGGACATAACTGATCAGGAGTTCGAGGAGGTAGCATGAATGCACAAGCGAATTCTGGTCCACCTTAAAATTTAGGTCTTAGAGTGCTTTGTGTGATCAGAATGCAGGAAGTGGGATACAAAGCAGGGCATTGGGCTGGTTTCCACTATCAGAACTCCTTCTCTGGACCTTCACAGAATGTGTGTGTCGGCATTTCATTGGGCCAGCCAGTAAGGACCACTTTCTGGGTCATTGCAGTACAAACCGACCTTGGGGTTTGTACTCAGAAATGGCCCGACAGAGTCGCTGGGTGGGACTCGGAATGAACCCTTGCTGACTGGTTTTAGCTCAGTGGGAAATTCTATCAGCAGATGTCGCCAAACAGCCGGCTTTATTTCATTTCATTTACTGTATTTCTAAAGTGCTTTCACATGTACCAGGAAACACTGATGCACTAAAAAACCAATAAAAACTTTAGTAAAAGCAATAAAAAATACACTTATAAATAAATAAAGCATGCAATACAACAACAGCCTGTGAATTTGAAGGCGGTGCAAGGAAATACATCTTCAGACGAGATTTAAAACTCTGCCTTCCTAACATCCAGAGGGAGCTCGTTCCATATTCTTGGCGCCAACAGAGTGGGTACTGGTGCTATTCTTCAACCACGCACCGCTCGACATGCAATGACCTGCAGAACGGAGGGAACTTGCTGTTTCATATTTCTGCCTACGGTCTAGTGCCCGACGGGAAGCCAACCAAGCAAGTAGATGTGTTCATGTTTCCTGGTCCCGCCGCTGAACCTGGCTGCCAATGTCAGAACCAAATGCAAACTTGTGGTCCGAGGCGGTCCAGCATAGAAGGCTTTAGTAAAACTGGAAGTTTAATGGTGAAGTAAAATGGAAGAAAGCTCTCAGTCATCGCTGCCTTCGCTGTGTGTAACAACATACCATAGCTGCTATTCTCTGCTGCTGTGGGTGCCTTGTTGTGCTGATCAGTGACATCAATCACCGCTGAAACGATTGCGATATGTTGATGTCCTAGCAAAGTCCTCAAAGAGCTGATTTTGTATGGAAACGCAACGGCTGAGAGGACCGAGCTACCGCATTTCCCTGTCACCTTCCACTCTCCCAGAATTGTCCCAGAATTCATGGAAACAGGCTTATTGTGGGGAGCCCACGATTCTAGTGAATCTTACAGTATTTGGATACAACAGAATATTGCAACCCCATCAAATCATGTCACTTGTGGTGCAGTCTACTAGACAATCAGATGTGTAAACAACCTACATCCTCCTCTTTTGGTTCTTGGACTTTAGAGGCATTGTACACAGAGGATCCATATAGCTCAAGCACATTTAATTGGCCTCACCTCTTCGGCATACCGCAGCCTTTTGAAATAAATCTCCTCAGGTTAATGCCCTGTGTCCCCCCACCATCGAGGTCAAGTTTATCCCCGGCTGAGAAATTACTGAGCTAAAAGAGTAATCCTTCATGCAGCCACAGCTCTAATGATCTTGATTAATTTAAGAGAGACTCTTCCTAATTAGGGGTGAATTCAACTTGGCCCAACTGTGACCCTGTTAAGTAAAATGTCGTGGCAGTAACGAGACAGAACAGAGCGGCTGGGTTTGTGTGGACACTACGGCTCATGAGTGATTTAAATTAAAACTGTTACTGAACGTTTCAGTCACATAAATCTGTGGTGTGTTTCCTCTCAGGTTAACGGTAAGGATCTGTCAAAGGCCACCCATGAACAGGCTGTGGAGGCGTTCCGCACCGCCAAGGACCCCATCGTGGTCCAGGTTCTGCGTCGGGCCCCGCATCCCAAACTGGTCAGCCCCGTGGCAGACACCCAGGTGTCAGACATCAGCACTCAGACCGACATCACTCTCCAGCACATCATGGCCCTGGCCAAGCTGCCTCCCACCTCACCACCGATGACGGAGCTAGAGGAGTTTCTGCTGCCGGAGGAGTGAGTACCAGCTGGCCTCGTGGGGATCAAAAGCACTCTGTTTCAGAATAAGATAAAATATTAATTTTTTCTTATGTTAGAAGGAGCATGATAATTATGTTGTTTAGTTTATAATTGTCTGGAATTGTTTATTTTTATTTTTTTGAGGTCATTAATCCTTCCTGCATGGAGGAGGAAGTTGATGTTAAAATGGTGGACGAAACCTGATCAGGACCAATCAGAGCATACTTGGATTTTCAGAGGAGTCAACAAATATTATTACTTAGAAGTCCAGAAGCAACAAAGTCAGGCCACCATCTGTCTGTGGTTTCGTAGCATCCTTTAACGCCCTCAAACGAATGTAGACTGCACTGATATTCACTCTGGTTTTAGCTTTGGCCTCGCCTCCAAAGACATTACTCTCTTACTTTTGCGTCCAGGCTCCAACATGATGCCATTAAAAAAGCTAAAGTCTTTTTCTTCTACTTGTGATTTTTATTGATGGTCAGTGAGCTGAATAAGCTAAGTCCATCTAAAACACCTCATCATATTGAATGATTTTCATCGTGCTGTTTCTTTAGAATTTATGCCCCGAAATGGACCGTTTCTTGCCACAGATGTGGGTTTTTCTTCATCCAGCAGGATGGAAATTCTTGCTGTTTTACCTGAAAGCATTGTTAGTCTTTTTACTGATCCCTTTAAGCAAGAAGAAGCTTGATATATCAGTGACCAAACCTGGCAGCTTTGGAAAGGTCACCTAAGTTTTTGTCATCCAACACAGCCTTTTGCCTCAGCAGTTAATTGAGTGAATGAGCTTATCTAATTTGGGGATGAACTAGCAATGATCACTTAGGAGGAGCTGGATGTTCAGAGAGAAAAATCCTGCCACTCACCTTAGATGACAGCTCCTCCAGGGCACATTACATGTGTGTGTGTGTGTGTGTGTGTGTGTGTGTGTGTGTGTGTGTGTGTGTGTGTGTGTGTGTGTGTGTGTGTGTGTGTGTGTGTGTGTGTACGTACAGGCCTTCATGTGCATTTGTGCATGCGTGTGTTTTTTGTGTAGGTGTGTGAGAGCATGCGAGTGCTTTTTTGTGTGTGCACGTGCATGCATGTGTGGGTGCATGCGCGCACGTGCTTTTATGTTTGTTTGCAAATGTATCTTTGTGTGTGTATGAGTCTTGGGGGGGGGGGGCTCAGGGGTGATTTGTTTAGTTGATTTCTGAGTCAAATTAAAAGTCCAGCCTGTTAATTTGTGTTTAGCCTCCAGGTTGAGAGTCTGCATGTCTGATTCTTTCAGTTCTTTTTGCTTCACTTATATGAAATAATCAAATAATCGATGCATCGGGATGCGGAAATAAACTATTCTGCATCGTAGAAGAGTACGCCATAATCGATTATAGTGAAATGTTGTTTTGTTTTATTTAACGGCGGCACCAGCGCACCATCCACATCTGTCAGAGTGAGCGTCCTCCACGTTTACCAAGTGGTTCCACCTTTATGCGGTACTGCAGGGCTGAGCGATGGAGTTGTAACCTGAGACCGAACCGGAACCGAATCCGCCCGACCGGTTCTGTTGGATTTGGGCCATGAACTATGTTAATTGAGCAGGCTGTCACGCGGCGCCCTCCGCTCGCTCGCATAGCAACTGAGAGAGAGAGATTATTTATCCTGGAAGCGCTCAGTCAGACCGAGCGTTGTGAGGTCTGGAGATCCGGTCTTGGGGAGGGGGCGGGGTCAGTGACAGCAGCAGCAGCATAATCATCTGTTTCTTTTATTTATGGACACTGTGAAGTTAACAGGAGAGAGAAATAGAAGATAGAAGTTTAGTTCCACTTTATTCTTCTGTTTCATGATGATAAACTGATGTTAAATTCATCTTAAAGAGAAGCTGGGAGGAAGCTTTGGTTCATTTTAAGTTACAGGAGATCTTGTCTCCTATCTGCTCCTCCAGAGACAGCATGGACATGAGGGTCACATGGTGAGGGTCACACAGGACAGGGTAGTGGAAATGTTTGTAGTTAGCTGGTTAGTGAAGGAGATCCATCAGCTGGGTAATTTAATCCTAATCCAGCCCACAGCCTTCTGCTGGTGTTATTACAAGAAAGAATAAAACGCACATCTTAAATATTATTGGAGTGTAGAATTTGTTTTATTTTCTGCATCAAACAGAACTTGATTCATTCTCCAACATTTCAGAAATGAACCACTGGGTTCAAATAAAATAACAAACTAAGTCAAACATTTCATTTGGTGTTGCTTCTGACACCCTTCAACTGTGGCATAAATATTTGACTCTAGAGCTGCTCAGAGACATTAAACACTCATATATGAACCCATTATGAATTGTATTATTACATTATGTGTCCTGTAGGGTTTCAGTACTTTTTTAGATTTTGTGAGTTTTTGCAAAGCGTGTTTTTCTCAGCCTGAGGCGTGGTGTTGAACGAGGAAACAGATGTTTTACTTTGTTAAATTTTCTTAAATGTTTAAAATGTTTTGTCCTAACCTGTTAACGGAGAGCTTTTGAGGGATGGCAGGTTGTGTCAGTTATGTTTTTTATTAAAAATAAAAATAAATAAATGAAAGATAATAGCTTTTTATTTTTATTTATCGATGGAAACAAATTAATATCAAATAATCGGGATATTGAATCGAATTGAATCGTTGACCCAATAATCGTAATCGAATCAGGAGACAAGTGAAGATTCACACCTCTTACACACACATGTATGTCTGTGTGTGTGTGTGTGTGTGTGTGTGTGTGTGTGTGTGTGTGTGTGTGTGTGTGTGTGTGTGTGTGTGTGTGTGTGTGTGTGTGTGTGTGTGTGTGTGTGTGCACTGCTCACAAGAAATAAAGGAACACTTTTTTTAATTGGACCTGGCATGAAATCAATTAAACCTGTCTGATAATTTCCTGGTTGATTAAGCAGCTGAGGGCATTGTTAATCACTGTCAGCTGTATTGGTGTTCATGGACTTAACGACAGGTGCACTAAAGTCGCAACAATTACAAAACCCTCAAAACAGGACTGCTTTAACATGTAGAGGTCATTTCAAGTTTCTCCCTCTTGATCTTTTTCGGCTGGTTTTCCACTCGTGCTAGTTGTGGCTCTCTACTGGCAGCATGAGGCGATTCCTTAACCCTGCAGAAGTTGCACAGGTTGTCCAACTTCTCCAGGATGGCACATCCACACGTGCTGCAGCAAGAAGGTTTAATGTGTCTCCCAGCACAATCTCCAGAACATGGAGCAGATTTCAGGAGACTGGTGGTTATTCTTGGAGAGCTGGACAGGGCCGCAGAAGGTCCACAACCCATCAGCAGGACCGATACCTGCTCCTTTGTGCAAGGCGGAGCAGGCTGAGCACTGCTCGTGCCCTACAGAATGACCTCCAGAGGGCCACTGGTGTGAATGTCTCTACCCAAACAATCAGGAAGAGACTTCATGAAGATGGCCTGAGGGCCCAACGTCCTGTAGTGGGCCCTGTACTCACTGCCCAGCACCGTAGAGCTCGACTGGCATTTGCTCAAGAACACCAGAATTGGCAAGTCCGCCACTGGCGCCCGGTACTTTTTACAGACGAGAGCAGGTTCACCCTGAGCACCTGTGACAGACGTGAAAGAGTCTGGAGAAGACAAGGAGAACGTTATGCTGCCTGCAACGTCATTCAACATGACAGGTTTGGTGGTGGGTCAGTGATGGTCTGGGGAGGCATATCCATGGAGGGACGCACAGACCTCTACTGCCTAGGAAATGGTGCTCTGACTGCCATAAGGTATCGAGATGAAATCCTTGAACCCTTTGTCAGACCCTACGCTTATGCAGTAGGTCCTGGTTTTCTCCTAATTCCCAGCCTCATGTGGCAAGAGTATGCAGGCAGTACCTGCAGGATGAAGGAATTGAAACAACTGAATGGCCTTTACGATCCCCTGACTTAAACCCAATAGAACATCTGTGGGACATTATGTTTCGGTCCATTAGGTGGCGCTAGGTTGCTCCTCAGACTGTACAAGAGCTCAGGGATGCCCTCACACAGATCTGGGAGGAAATGCCACAAGACACCATCCGTTGTCTCATTAGGAGCATGCCCCGACGTTGTCAAGCATGCACACAAGCTCGTGGGGGCCACGCAAGATACTGAAAAGCAATTTTGAGTTGGAGAAATTAAGTTTTTGAAATAAAGGACTAGCCTGCCACATCTTCATTTCACTCGGATTTTAGGGTGTCTACACAATTGAGCCCTCTGTAGGCTGATAACTTTTATTTCCATTAAAAGACTTGGCATCCTTTTGTTCCTAAGACATTGCCCTGTCGTTATTTGTATAGATATCCAACCTCATATTGAGATATGATGTATCTAATGTGTTTCTTTAAAGTGTTCCTTTAATTTTTGTGAGCAGTGTATAAATAAAGCATTAAGCTATCCTGAAACGAGCCACTAGGGTTGTTTGGACCTACTTTTGCATCAACGTCTAGATCCAGTCCTGTCTCTAATCTATACAAATGTTGATCATCTCAACTATTCTCCAGTTTATTGAACATGCTCTTTTATTCTTCCTCAGACATTCTCCTGGACATGCCTATTTTGACCCCAATGACTTCCTAGAGGGCATTCAACAGGACATTGAGCGTGAGGGGCTGGAATATGAGGTAAAACATCACCTATGTCTGGATTTACCCACTGGTTTCTCAATAAAAAAGATGAGTAAAGCTAGCGTCATCCTGCTTTCTCCACGCCGGCGGCGTGACGGATCATGATGGATCCTGGAGCCCTCACCCTGGTGGAGGGTGACATCTAAATCAAAGCCCAGACTTTATTAGGGCTGAATGTTTTTTTATATTATTATGTTTTAGTGACAGGAATTAATAAGTGTTCCTCTTTGGTTACACGGCGAAGGAGAGGTCTGGTGGGTAATTAGATGGAGCAGATAACAGAGCTACAGTGATGGATCTGATGATGCTAACAATGGCTGGATGATGCTGTGGTCTAACTGCTGTTGTTCACCTTCACTGACCTCCAACAACCCCACCACCCCCTCTTATTAAACCTCCATCACCTGCCGTCTGGTACTAATACTGTCTATTGAGCTGAGATCAAAGCAGCTAAGGATGAATAAACTGACCTTAGAGTCGTGGTATTTTGGATTAAAGAATACGTGAATCGTTATGTCAGGTGCGTTCAGAGCCCGGCCAGCGGGCCGTTAGCGGCCCTCAGAATGATTTAGTGCAGGCTGGAATTCTGGAAAAGTAGATTTTTACGCTGTTGTTGCAAATAGACACTTCCAAAGATAAATTCTTACTAAAACCCTCCAGCTTTATGGGGTTAACCCTTGCAGCTGCCCTCAGACCAGCGTCGCTCGTAACTATCTGTATCTGTAAGATTACAGGTGTTGACAAAGTGAAAAACGGCTCTCTGGCCGTCTGCGGGCCACAGCATCATTTCTCATGCTGTCATCGGGCCTCCGAGGAAAGCCGATGGCCTCCCTGCGTCCAGCTGAAAGATTCATTACAGTGATTGATGGGTCGCTGTTGCTCTCTTGGTCCCATTTCTCAGACAATACCTTCACTTTGTCTAGAATCACAAATTTACCAACTCACTGCTATTTTCTGCTTCACATTTATACTAATATGAATATTTCCTTGTGTCTCACCAGGAGGTGGATCTGTACCGAGCCAACGTCCAGGACAAACTCGGCCTGACCATCTGTTACAGGACGGATGATGAAGACGAGGCTGGGATCTACATTAGTGAGGTAAATCGGTTCTAACGCTGGGAAAACAAGAACAAATGATTCCACCAGCAGGGACGATGTTCACACTCATCGTTTACCTCTTCACCTCAGATTGAGCCCAACAGCATCGCTGCAAAGGATGGCCGAATCAGAGAAGGAGATAAAATCATACAGGTGAGAGCATCTGTGCTTCAGTCTGGGCTGCTGCACAAACAGAAAACAACTGTTACAGTGTTGGAGGGAGAAGAAAAAACAACCCAGATGTATAGATTCTTCTTTTTCTGTGTTCATTAAGATAAATGGTGTTGAGATCCAAAATCGGGAGGACGCTGTGGTGCTTCTGACCAGTGAGGGCAACCAGAACATCTCTCTGTTGGTGGCCAGACCAGAGATCCAGGCAAGTAGCATGCTGTGTGTTTGAGTTTAGCAGGAGCTAATGGAAGCTAATACCGTGGAATATAACTTATTCTGGGAAGGGCGTGGTTTTTCAGGCAATTTTGTGTTCTTATGCCAACAAATAGAACAGAATAGCAGAGAAAAGCTTCCTCTGCCTTTTATCCATCCATCCATCCATTTTCAGCCACTTATCCGGGGTCGGCTCACAGGGGCACCAGCCTAAGCAGGAGGTCCAGACTTCCCTCTCCCCAGCCACTTGGGCCAGCTCCTCCAGAGGAATTCTAAGGTGTTCCCTGGCCAGCTGAGAAACATAGTCCTTCCAGCATGTCCTGGGTCTACCTTTATGTCTTCTCCCAGTTGGACATGCCCAGAAAACCTAACCTCAACTGGCTCCTCTCGATGTGGAGGAGCAGTGGGTCTACTCTGAGCCCCTCCTGGATGACCAAGCTCCTCACCCTATCTCTAAGGGAGAGCCCAGCCGCTCTGCGGAGTAAACCCATTTCAGCCGCTTGTACCCATGATCTCATTGTTTCGGTCACTACCCAAAGCTTGTGACCATAGGTGTGGGTAGGAGTGTAGATCAACCAGTAAATGTCTTCTGGTTCAGCTCTCTCTTCACCACGACAGAGCAGTACAACACCCGCATCACTGCAGATGCAGCACCAAGCCACCTGTTGATCTAACGCTCCATCTTTCCTCCACTTGAGGCAGGACCTCCTCCCTGACCCGGAGAAGGCATTCTACCCTTTTCCAACTCAAGACCATGTCTTCTATTTATTTATGATGGTTTCATTTATTCTAATGAGGCGTTTTTCTTCAGCTGGACGACAGCTGGATGGACGATGACAGGAACGACTTCCTGGATGATCTCCACATGGACATGCTGGAGCAGCAGCACCATCAGGCTATGCAGTTCACAGCCAGCATGCTGGAGCAGGTACACACACACACACACACAGAGAGTGTATTGAGCTTTAAGTGTCACAGGATTTCTCTTAGTTTTATTGATCTTCAGGACTATCTTCAGTGGCCGGTTTGCTGTTCTGGGGCATTCTGGTGTGTTACCACAATGCCAGTGACCTCAGAGGTCATTGGTGCGGTCTCTTTTAGAAGAAATCTGAAGTACAACACTTTTAAAACTCCTGAATTTCTTTCCGAGAGTCAACATTCCTGCTAGTTGACATGAATTCAGACATCACCATGACAAGAAAAAGGTTGAGAAGTAATCAATGTTTACAAGAGCTGAGCCAATATCTCACTGGGCTGAGACTAGTGGTGACCAGATGGCGCCAGGTGCCGATCCTTCCTTGGAATCACACTGAATTAACACTTCTGAAGTTTTATACCTATGGTGGAGTCATGTGGGGCGTACGAAGTAAACACATAAACAATTGTCTGTCGTACAAATTTTCTGGTTGCAACTTAACCCTCATTCTACCGACATTTAAGTCTCTAAACCTCCAGAGTTGCCTCACACCTCCTGTATTTTTTTGGTTTGTGGAAACCACCCTATGCCCCCGATGACTCTGCAACTATTTTGAGAAAATTTGTTTACCATAATTTTACAGTGTTTTTAAAACTCGTGACAACAGAACAACATTCTATGAATGAATGAATTTTATTCAGTCAGCATCATCAAAAGTAATTCATGTAAACAGAAACATATCCTACATATAGATACATATATGCCCTTACCTCCACAAACATATGAATGTATGTATACACTTGTATATGGTATCTGCTGTAGTATCTACTCATTTCACCTACAATTGCATTAACTGTTGAACATTTCATGACTGAACATGTTTAGGCAGAAGCGTTGCCTAACCTACTTACTACACATCCACCAACTTTGAATTAATACTCTTCAAAACTATTTTTACTGATAAGTACTTTAAAAACTGAAAGTGTAGTTTCTCATTTAAATTCTATTTTAGCCTCATTCCAGAATGTTACTCCCATTATAGAGATACATCTCCTTTTAATACCTTTCTTGGCTTTCTGTACAATAAACATACAGACACCTCTAAATCATTTTTACTCTCCCTCCTTGCAAAATACATTTGTACTTTCTCAGGGAGAGACATTAATTTTGCTCTAAACATAATTTGCATAATTGTATAATAGTATAGAGCCTCTGTTTTCATAATCTGTGATTTTAAAAACATCAGAATGAGCATAATAAATACTCTTATTTATAATTCTAATAGCTTTTTTGTATAGTTTTTATTTTATTCATGTGTATTTTAAAGGTTGAACCCCATATTTCTATACAGTATGACATGTCAGGTTTAATTAGTGAGTTGTAAATAAAACGTAAAGTCTTGGAGTTTAACACTTTATTCAACAGTCCCACAGATTTTGTTATTTTTCCTTTAATATAAATTAAATGATGTTTCTAAGATGAATTAGAGTCAATCAAAACACCAACAAATTTTGTTTTAGACACTTTCAATTTCAATATTTGAACGTGTTCATTTGTCAAGGATTTTTTGCACCTGTTAAGTTCCCTGAATCTCTCACAGTGGGTTCAGGGTTCTTCACATGTGAAGGGACACACTCTTGACCTAGTTCTTTCCTCTGGTCTTCAGTCCATCAATGTGGGCACGTTGAGGCCTGTTTTCTCAGACCACTCTCCGATTTTATGTAATTTTAGTGTTCCATCTCGGCAGATCCCAGCTTCTCTTCCTGAGAGGAGCAGTCGTGCCATAAATCCGGCTAAGGCCGGGGACACACCGGACGCCGAAGCGCCGTGAAGCACCGGGAGGCGAAGCACTCACAAAATTTGGCCGCTGCTCCTCAGTTCAGACCAGACGCTTGTTTCTCCGCTCCGGTCGAAGCGCGCCTCGTAGTTTTTCTTTTAACCACTTGATGTCCTCCATTTCCTCTCTGTCTTTTCTCTGCTCTTTTCCTTGGTACCCCCCTCCCCCTTGCTGTTTGTGTGTGTGTTTATACCTGTGTGTGTGAACCTATGGTGTGAACCAGTTGTTAATAGCTGGCCTACGACTTTCTGCCTCTCTGTCCTGTTTGCTCCGGTTGAAAGACACCCAAAACCACAACCCCTTCACGTGGTCACACACAAGTTCGCTGTGTGTGTGTGTGTGTGTTTGAGTGGTTTTTATGCAGTGTCTGTTTACGAACACATTTGACTATCGCGGAATTGTTTTTTGAAACAATTGCTTTATTTTGTTAAATTTACCGGCCTGCCTCTTATCTCTAGGTTTGACTTCCTGCGAGAATTGACGCGGTTCACCTGCAGCTCGCGAAAAAAATAGAGCAGACACCGAAACGATCGCTGTATGGTGCGGGCTGGGCGCGCAGCGCTTCGGTGGCCCATATGGTCTATAGAACAGGATAACAAGGGCACCGAATGAAGGCAGTCCCAATTTCGCAGCGCTTCGGCGGCCGGTGTATCTCCGGCCTAAGGTGGCAAGATTCAGTGAGGGCTTTTATCTAGCAGGACAGGATCTTTTCTTAGCCCAGCTCCCCGTTGAAGAGTTTATTACTCGTTTTGATATGTTATGCACATCTGTTTTGGATGACGTTGCTCCCTTTAAGATTTGGAAAGGAGGGCATAGGGCAGAGCCGTGGATGTCTGATGAGACCCAGGCCTCCAGGCAGGCCTGCAGGAGAGCTGAGCGAAAGTGGAAGCAAGACAAACTTTTTCTGTCCTATGAAATTTATAAAAAGTCACTTTTGATTACCAGGAAGTGATACGACAGGCAAGGATCAGATAGTATGCCAACATTGTGGAATCAAATTCTCATGACCCAAGCACCCTCTTTAAGGTGATTGATTCAGTACTGGAAATTGCAACTTCTGATTCCGGGTCCACGGCTGCGATGGCCGGGACATGTGAAGATTTCCTTCACTACTTTGTGGACAAGATAGTGATATTCGGGCTGCTATTGTAGGCCACACTCCTGTTTTCGTGGCACCTATGCTACTTGGGGCAAACCTGCCAGCCTTTCAAACTATATCTATGACAGAGTTAGAGGAACTCATTTCTTAGCAAAAACCCTCTGCTTCCCCTTATTATGCTCTTCCCCCAAGGATGCTTAAGGAGGCTTTTTCTGTTCTGGCCCCATATATACTGGTTATCTTAAAAACCAGGCTGGCCTCTTGTGTGGTCCTCCTTACTTTTAAGAGGGCTGTTGTACGACCGCTGTTGAAAAAGAAGGGGATGGAGCAGGGCCGGATTGTCATTGCAGGATCCCCTGGGCACAATGTAGATCCACCCCCCCCCCCTCCTCTTGACTCCTGTCTCCTTCCTCCTCTTGTCTCCTGTTTTCTTCTTCCTCTTGTCTCCTGTTTCCTTCCTCCTCTTGTCTCCTATCTCCTTCCTCCTCCTGTCTCTTGTCTCCTTCCTCCTCTTGACTTCCATCTCCTTCCTCCTCTTTTCTCCTGTCTCCTCTTGTCTCCTGTTGCCTTCCTCCTATTGTCTCCTGTCTCCTTTCTCCTCTTGTCTCCTGTCTCTTTCCTCCTCTTGTCTCATGTCTCCTTCCTCATCTTGTCTCCTGTCTCCTTCCTCCACATCTCCTGTCTCCTTCCTCCTCTTGTCTCCTGTCTCCTTCCTCCTCTTGTCTCCTGTCTCCTTCCTCCTCTCATCTCCTGTCTCCTTCCTCCTCTCGTCTCCTGCCTCCTTCCTCCTCTTGTCTCCTGTCTCCTTCCTCCTCTCGTCTCCTGTCTCCTTCCTCATCTTGTCTCATGTCTCCTTCCTCATCTTGTCTCCTGTCTCCTTCCTCCACATCTCCTGTCTCCTTCCTCCTCTTGTCTCCTGTCTCCTTCCTCCTCTTGTCTCCTGTCTCCTTCCTCATCTTGTCTCCTGTCTCCTTCCTCCACATCTCCTGTCTCCTTCCTCCTCTTGTCTCCTGTCTCCTTCCTCCTCTTGTCTCCTGTCTCCTTCCTCCTCTCATCTCCTGTCTCCTTCCTCCTCTCGTCTCCTGCCTCCTTCCTCCTCTCGTCTCCTGTCTCCTTCCTCCTCTCGTCTCCTGTCTCCTTCCTCCTCTTGTCTCCTGTCTCTTTCCTCCTCTTGTCTCATGTCTCCTTCCTCATCTTGTCTCCTGTCTCCTTCCTCCACATCTCCTGTCTCCTTCCTCCTCTTGTCTCCTGTCTCCTTCCTCCTCTTGTCTCCTGTCTCCTTCCTCCTCTCATCTCCTGTCTCCTTCCTCCTCTCGTCTCCTGCCTCCTTCCTCCTCTCGTCTCCTGTCTCCTTCCTCCTCTCGTCTCCTGTCTCCTTCCTCCTCTCGTCTCCTGTCTCCTTCCTCTTCTCGTCTCCTGTCTCCTTCCTCCTCTCGTCTCCTGTCTCCTTCCTCATCTCGTCTCCTGTCTCCTTCCTCCTCTTGACTTCTGTCTCCTTCCTCCTCTTGTCTCCTGTCTCCTTCCTCTTCTCGTCTCCTGTCTCCTTCCTCCTCTTGTCTCCTGTCTCCTTCCTCCTCTTGACTCCTGGCTTCTTCCTACTCTTTTTGTCTCCTTTTGTGGGTCCACTCTCTTGCCTTCAGAAAAAACTGCTTTCTGGCCTTTCTATTAGTAAATTCATTTACAGTGTCATCAAAGTCCAGATTCCTGACAAGCTGAAATTCAATAGCCATCAGTGACAGTGCACTGAGGCGCTATTGAGTTTGTGTTGTTCTCAGTTATTTTTTATTCTTGCCATTTGTGCAAATGATCGTTCCCCTTCACAATTTGTAACTGGTAGAGTTAGAAAAATCAGCAGGGCCACAAACACATTAGGGAAGATGGACTAAAGACTATTTTTTAGCCCGAAAAAGATCCTGGTTCTACTTATATTACATTATCTATGAGGACTCTCTGGAGATTATTTAGAGCTAAGAAGCGCAGAGCTCTGATCGTTGATGCGCTCCAGACAGATGCGTCCTGAGCACGGCCACAGTAACATTCTCAAAGTGTCACCACCTCAAAAACAAATTTAACACAAGACCATTTATGTCGGCTCATATCCTTTTATGTTTTCTGTCTTTTATTTGCGTCTGATGCGTTTCGCTGCTGCGGAGCGGAGCGCATCACCTGTTTCGTCCTCCGATAAATTCACCTCACTGGTGCAGTCTGTGCGCGGAGCACACTCGTCTATTTTTGCGGTCGGTAGATCTTTTTGAACTGCAGTTCAAAGGTAATTCATGAGGTGAATATATATGAAGCCAGGTAGCAGTTTTTCTTTAGGATTGAGAGGAGATGCAGGAAGATAATAAACAGACACAGGACAGAAAAATAGTCAAATGAAAACAAGTTATTTTTTTGTACCTGGTGGTTGCAACAAACAGACACAATTGAAGTTAATCAGAAGTGAGGAACAGAAAATGAAATGATTCTTTCAATGTTTAGATCAGCAGGAACTCTGAGAGGCTGCAGGCACATCAGAGCGTTTGAGGCTGCTGCACAGAGGCAGGGGACTGGAGCAGGGGAACAGTTAAGAAGCAGAAACTACCATTGTTAATAGAGATGTGTGTTAACTTAGAAAATGTGGGCACAATTTTAATTACTTGTCAATTTTTTTCTCCAACGTTAAGATTGCTGCACACACACAAAAAAAAGACTACTGCTCATGTTGCCCCCCTTGTGGCTGTGGGCCCCTGGTCCTGTGCCCAGTTTGCCCATATTATAATCCGGCCTTGGGATGGAGGAAACTGTGTTAGCCAATTACAGACCTATCTCACATCCACCTTACTTATCTAAGCTGCTTGAGAGGGTTGTATATTTACAGTTGGTTGCATTTTTAGACACTCATTAACTCTGGGAGATCTTTCAGTCAGGGTTCAGAGCAAGTCACAGTACCGAGACTGCACTTTTAATGGTTCTTAATGATGTATTTTTAGTATGTGGGGGAAGGCTGTCATTCTTTTTATGTTAGATCTCTCTGCGACCTTTGTCACTGTTGATCATGACATACTTTTGGATCGGCTACAACACTGGGCAGGAATTACCAGTGCAGCCCCACAATGGCTACGCTCCTACTTATCCGACAGGAGTTTTTGTGTCAGTGTTGGTGAAACCTCCTCGACCTGGGCGGGACTCAAGTGGGGTGTGCCGCAGAGGTCTGTACTGGGTCCGCTTCTTTTTTCCATCTATCTAATACCACTGGAGAATCTTCTTTGGCGGTTTGGCATGCGTTTTCATTTTTATGCTGACGATTGTCAGATCTAACTCCCCCTTCAGCGGGGGGTCGATGGATCAATATCAAAGCTTGTAGATGCCTTAGAGGATGTGCGCTCCTTGATGGCTACAAAGTTTTTACATCTGAATGATGCTAAGACTGAAGTAATTGTACTTAGCCCTGGCATGTCCACACACCCATCCGATGCTGTGAATCTGGGCCCTTTACATCTAATGTGAAGATCACAATCCGAAATTTGGGAGTACAACTGGACTCAGCCCTTAAATTCGACGCCCAAATCAAGCAGGTTGTGCAATCATGTTTTTTTTATTTACGCCGACTAGCCAGAATTAAGCCCCTGCTGTCCAGAGTACATCTATAGACTGTCACACATGCTTTTATTCTTTCAAGGCTCGACTACTGCAATGCATTGTATGCCGGCCTCAGTCAGGGTGCGATAGCATGCTTGCAGTTAGTACAAAACTCAGCCGCTAGGTTTGTGACAGGCACTAGGCGCAGGGAGCATATCACCCCTGTGTTGGCATCCCTTCATTGGCTGCCTGTGCAATACAGGGGAAAATTTAAGGTCTTTGTACTGGCATACAAGGCCTTACAAGGAATGGCTCCAGCATATCTTGGCAACTTTTTGCATAGACATGCCCCCTCGTGGGCCCTTTGCTCAGCCGGCAGGGAGCTGTTGATGGTTCCGTGCACCCAACACATTCTCACACCCAAAGCGTCAAAATATGACGCGTGTGACCAAGCCTCAATATATGACGATTCAGGATGCCCCTGTGCATCAGGAGAGGGCGATCAGGGACACGCAGCGACACGTGGCACCACTAGCGTCTGTATTTGACGCCCGCGGTCCAACGGACATTATTACATGATCTAACCTTCTCCTCACCCCAATCCTAAACTTAACTCAGTAACTTTGCTGAGTTAAGGTTAGAATGGGGGTGAGGGGAAGGTTAGGTAGTTCACAAGTCGCTCTAATGTCCGTCTCACCGCGGGCGTCGGACACTGACGCTCTGGGACAGTGCGTCCTCAATGCGTCCTCTCCTGACACACTGGGGCATGGCATCCCGAATTGTCATATTGAGGCTTGGTCACACGCGTCATATTTTGACGCTTTGGGTGTGAGAATGTGTTGGTGCACCAAGTGCAGGTCACGGGGGACCGTGCGTTCTTGGTGTTGGCACCTGCACTTTGGAACCAGTTGCCTTTGGTGGAGCGTCAGTCACCCTCATTGGGGGTTTTTAAGACTTGCCTTAAGACCCATTTTTTTGTCAAGGTATTCCAGGATTAGCAGTTCTTACCTGGTTTCGTAGCCCCGGCCTCTTAATCTTTTTCAGGATTTTAGTTTTTGTTTTTACTCTTCTCTCTTAATTGTTTTTTTTATGTTGGTTTTATGATTGCTACATTTTATTGTGGTGGTTTTATGCTTTTATTGTGTTGTGTTCAGCACCTTGGGCATCTGCACTGGTCTCAGAAGGGGCTTTATAAATAAATAAATGAAATGAAATGAAATTTATAGTCCCCATTTTTTACATTTTTAATTCCAAATACCATTTTTTTAATTCAGTGATAATGTATTCACGTCAAACCAAGATTTGAGGACATTTAACCCTTTTTCAGTCATTTTAACCTTCCAACTGTCTTTATGGGTGACCCTGCGAGGAAAGTTGACCATGAGCAGGATTGATGGTTTATCCCTTGAGGGCCATGTGGCAGGGGTGAAGTGGTGCTCACTCCTCACCCCTGCCACGTGGACCCAAGGGATAAATGATAAATGACCCGCACTTGTATAGCGCCTCTCAGAGTAAGGACTCCAAAGCGCTTTACACTACAGTGTATCATTCATCCATTCACACACTCATTCACACACTGATGGTGATGAGCTACGATGTAGCCACAGCTGCCCTGGGGCGCACTGACAGAGGCGAGGCTGCCGAGCACAGGCGCCACCGGTCCCTCCGACCACCACCAGCAGGCAAGGGGGGTTAAGTGTCTTGTCCAAGGACACAACAGCAGAATTCTCTGTCCGGAGCCGGGATCGAACCTGCAACCTTACGATTACTGGACAACCTGCTCAACCTGTTGAGCTACTGCTGCCCAAACCATCAACCCTGCTCAATGGTCAACTTTCCTCGTGGGGTCACACCCGTTAGGACAGTGGGAGGGTTAAAGGATTTTTTACATCTACTAAATTTGTATTGTCTGCAAACATTATAAATTAGAAAACTTCTGTGGTGTTTGCGTATGTCATTTATATAAAATAAATAGTTTTGGACCTATTACAGACCCCTGGGGAACTCCACATCTCATTCATGGGTTCACCACATTGTTGATGTTGGTGGTCGTACTCATGGCCCTGCACTTGAGCCGTCTCTCAGCAGCACCTGATGAAACACCTGAGACAGCAGTATTTGAGGGGGTACTAGAACTGGAACTGAAATGACAGATTGGAGCTCCCCCTGAGCCCACCTACAGGACAACGTAACCTGCATCCACCTCGGCTGAAGACCACTTGGAAACAACTACAACAAGACACAGTGAAGAAGAGACGCTGAAAAAGGATCAACTACCTCAAGCACCTGCACCCAAATCTCCAGACTGGTTTCACGGTCAAAGACCTGTAGGACCTTTTCGTGGACAAGATCAGCTCCCTGACAATTGGACAACCACCTCGACACGCCACGGAAGGACCCTGAGGTCTTCCTACTGAGAATTTGAACTTTGCACTTCATGTTCCGAACTACCTTACTACGCTCCGGACCTGGACTTCAAGATACTTATCAGCGTAAGACTGAAACCATCCTGATCAATGGAAGAGGACTCTGACTTTAAAACCAATTCTCCAACCAAGACTCCCAGTCTACGGACAAGCACTTTGATGAAGAACGCCTGGATTGCCTCAGCTCTGCCATAGTTAAAGCTGCGTAAATTAATATTACACCTTCATTTTTCCTCCTTCACTGAAAGATTCGTCTGCACCTAGGAGCTTTGATTTAAATTCACCTGATGTTTCAATACACCGAACTGATGTTTTCTGTGTATTATATGGTTTTGCTGACCCTTCCCAATCTCCCTACAGGAACTGCCATAAGTCGTGGAATTGTGCATCACAGTAAATTTGTTTCAGTATGTATGGAATAGTTTTTTAAGTTTGTAATTGTGTTGATTTAGCTGAATCTGTTTTCTATCTCTGTGAACTGCTGTAAGATGTTATTGTCAGTTGTGTTTGCCTTATTTGTGTTTATTAATTTATTTGTACTCATTATTTTTCATTGGAATCATCAATATTATTATATTTGTTCTTCTTTTTTGCTGTTTTTGTATTGAGCTTTGAATGGAATTATTCTTTGGACAAGTCAGCAGGATTAAGATTACAATCCGCAATAGACATATGATTTCAGCACCTTATGCTGTGTTGCCTTTTCGAGTTGATTCTGAACCTTTTATATCTGATTGTGGTGTTTGTTACTTAACTTATTATTTTTCTTGTTTTGATGCTTATCATTTTTGTTTTAAGTTTGATTTGTAACCTGTTGGCCCTTATGACTACTGAGATGATCACCTTTCCTGGTGTACCCCTCTTCTATTATTTGATTTTTGTGATTGATGTAGCTTTCATAGTTAGTGGTGACAAGTAATGGATGTGGATGAAATTCCTTATTATTTTACTTCTTTTTATTTTTCCTTATTTGGTTTTGTTTTGTTTTGTTGCTTCCTTCTGTTGGATTATCCTATTCGGATAAACAGGAGGGAATGTTATGGAAAAATCTGTTTATTAATTCCTGATCATGGACTCAATCAACTGGATGTAATGTATTGCTCTCTGCATGCTCACTTACTCATACACACACACATTGACTCTCGCTCTACCTCTTATCTCTCCCTATAAATAAACGTTGTGAACAGATGTTCGAGGCATTTGCTTCGGCATTTTGCCACAGTTATAACTGTTTGACTTGTCTGCTCATTGTCTCCTTCTCTCTTCACTATAGGAAATGGGTTATTGATAAACATTTTGATAAAATCCATGACACCTGTAAATCCAAATTATCTTTCATTTTTACACGCTGTTGTCTGTCTTTTAAGTAACTCTCTATCCATGACTTTGCTATACCTCGTAGTCAATAATTCTCCATCTTCTTCGAAAGTCTCCTGTGGTCAATGATATCAAAAGCCTTCTTTAAATCTAGAATACCGATAGCGAATTTTTTATTTCCACTGGCTTGCGCTATTTCCTCTACCATCTGCATTATTGCACATGTAGTGGTTCTGTTTTCTCTAAAACCACAATGACCATCATTCAATATTTTATTTTTAATGATATATATCCAGCTGCTTCACAAATAATTTCTCTAGTATTTTTGAAAACTGTGCTATAATTGATACTGGTCTGTATTTTTCTATAGAATGTTTATCCCCCTTTTTTAAATATTGGGATTTTTTTATTTGTTTATTTATTTATTTTGGTCATTTAAAAGGAAAAGAAAGAACACAGTAATACAGAATCTCAATTATAGTAACTAACAAGGTGTAGGCTGAAGCCTTTATGCCTACCCTATTTACTCAATCACATTACTTCTCAAGAGAAAAGAAATGACAATAATAAGATGAAAGTAATGTAATAATAAAAATGAGAGTGAGATAAAAAATATAAATAATTTAAATATATTGAGCAACAACAACCATAATTCAGCGAGAGGAAAAATACCCAGAACTAAAGACAACTATACAAAACTACCAGTAATCTTAATAAGTCAATGTATGATAATGATCAAAACAGAGATTTAAATACTATAACTTGTGCAAGAACATTACATTTTCATTCACATCTATCAGATACACTAGCTCACATACGGTCATTATGGTAGTATGACATCATCTTCTTGACGTACATTTTCTTAAATGACTTAACAGTTTTACATGCCCTGATTCCAGTGTCCAAGGTATTCCATAATCTGACTCCTACTGTTGTGCAACTCTGACTTCTAACATTTTGTTGGCTCAATAGTTTTAGGAAAAGAACCTATTTATAATGATAGGTTATATACATTACGGTCTTGCAACAGAAAAAATAACCTCTTTTATAATTTCTAGATCAATTTCATGTATATCTAGATTTTTTGTTTTGAAGTTTTCTTACTATATTTACGACATCATTTTCACATATCTCATGTAGAAACATTGAATTGATTTTACTGTTTATCATATTATTAAATGTAGCTGTATTACTAATGCCAAGAACCTGAGAACCGTCACTAATGTTTTCAGACATTTTACAAACACCATTGTCAGTCTCATTTGGACATTAGAAATATGTGACTGAAAATAAGACACTGGTCTCAGACACAGCAGCAGATCCTCACCAGAGAAGCCGAGTGAAAAATGAACCCCGGTGCTGCAATGTTCCAAAGTTCAGACTTCATTATGATTGAGATGCTGATGTGTGTGTTTGATAACTCAAACAGAAAATAGCCACCAAACATGGCTCCTCAAGCTGCTGAATTATAGATTGGTCTTAGTTTCTGCTTTTAGTTTTCTGCTGAGCTTATTTGTTCTTGCTTAGAAGCTGGTATGACAAGAACATTCCAAGTTCAGATGAGTTTAATTTATCACTTTTGTCTTAACAGAAGAAGCACGAGGAGGACGGAGGTACCACAGACACCGCCACGTTGCTTTCCAACCACCATGAGAAGGACAGTGGGGTTGGACGCACAGACGAGAGCATACGCAACGACGAGAGCTCCGAGCAGGAGAACCTCGCCGATGATCAGACGACCACAGCCTCCAACACACTGGGCAGCTGCAGAAAGCTGACCTACAGCCAGGACACACTCGGCAGCACCGACCTGCCCTTCAGCAGCGAGTCCATCTCAGCAGACTACACCGACGCAGACTTCCTGGGCATCCCGGTGGACGAATGTGAACGCTTCAGAGAACTGCTGGAACTGAAGTGTCAGATGGGGATCAGTGGAGCTCAGGGTCTGTACAGCCATGGAGCCGGTGCGGAGGAAGGGGTGGACAAGGAGCTGGAGCTGCTTAACGAGGAGCTGCGCTGTATTGAGCTGGAGTGTCGCAACATCGTTCGAGCTCACAAGATGCAACAGCTGAGGGAGCAGTGCCGAGAGTCATGGATGCTCCACAATAGCGGCTTCCGCAACTACAACACCAGCATAGATGCTAGGCGCCATGAGCTTTCAGACATCACAGAGCTGCCTGAGAAGTCTGACAAGGACAGCTCCAGCGCATACAACACCGGAGAGAGCTGCCGTAGCACTCCTCTCACCCTGGAGTTGTCTCCAGATAACTCCCTCCGTCGAGGAGTGGAGAATGCAGGCCCAGGTGGACCATCCAGCAACTCTGTCGGCAAGATGCTGAAACCTCTCTTGTCCCCTGTCCAGGAGGCCAGTGTGCCCAGCAGGAGCAGAAGCTCCTCTAAGGACCCTGATGGAGCTCTGCAGTCCGAGAGCAGAGAGAGAAAGCTGGGAGAGCCAAGTAAGAACGGGCGCAGCTTTTCCCAACCCCGTTCTCCTTACAAGCATGCTCACATCCCCGCCCATGCCCAGCACTACCAAAGCTATATGCAGCTGATCCAACAGAAGTCAGCCGTGGAGTACGCCCAGAGCCAAATGAGCCTGGTCAGCATGTGCCGAGATCCCATCAGCCCCAGCGACCTGGAGCCCAAGATGGAGTGGAAAGTCAAGATCCGCAGCGACGGCACGAGATACATCACCAAGCGGCCCGTTCGGGACAAGCTGCTGAGGGAGCGCGCCATACGGATCCACGAGGAGCGCAGTGGCATGACCACAGACGATGACGCCATCAGCGAGCTGAAGATGGGCCGCTACTGGAGCAAGGAGGAGAGGAAGCAGCACGCGGTGCGTGCCAAGGAGCAGAAGCAGCGCCGTGAGTTCATGAAGCAGAGCCGGGCTGACTGTCTGAAGGACCAGCCCGGCACCGAGGACAAGAAAGAGCCTAACATCATTGAACTCAGCCATAAAAAAATGATGAAAAAGAGGAACAAGAAAATATTTGATAACTGGATGACCATCCAGGAACTGCTGACCCACGGTACCAAGTCACCGGATGGCACGAGGGTTTACAACTCCCTGCTGTCGGTGACCACGGTGTGAGCCGTGAGGAGTGGAGCCAGCTCCTTGACACACTTTCTGTGTAAATAAAGCGTTTTTGGACAAACCTTTTCCACGGCTCCATCAGAAGAGGACTCAACTTTGTATATTGATCCTTTTTAAAACCGTTTTCAGTCTTTTTTTTTTTTTTACCTTTTGAGCTTTTGAATAGTTTTGGAAACAACAAAAACACAACAGTTGACTTTATGGGAATGTTTGCGAGTGTGTAACGAACGTCTGCCAAACTTTAACAGCCAGCATTTACACTATTTACATTATTCTGTTTGTACTATATAAATATCTTTATATATGTGTGTATGTATCTCTTGTCAGTATTTTACAGTTACACATACTTTGTTTTTGTGTAAACAATGATTTTTTTCCCAGAAAGGCAGAGCACAACATATTTTGTAAACTGAAAAAGGCTAATTTTGTATGAAACGATCAGGTTTATTGTTGTAAATCCTCCTGAACGGTGCTGATCTCCCAAAGTTAAACACCACCAGCGATGTTTCGTCTGTTTTCCTGTGCAGCAATCATGGCGTGGTATCCCTGTGTATGTTTGAACATTCACAGAAAAATGTTCCGCACGCTGAAGCGTTTTTGTTTGGACACTCCTGTAGTTGCGTTTGCTTTCGTAGAATTTCCTGTATTAAGCAGAAAACCAGCTTAACAAATCTTTAGTTAGCCCACGATTTGTCTTGTAAAATGAGAGGCATAATAAATTATTGTTTTATATATGATGAGCTTTGAAATCTGTTGGAGTGTGTCGTTTGTGCACTGAGAAATGCACCACCACACAAGCAAAAGGAGGATTTACTCCATTTTGTCAGTCAAATAATAACAATGGGCATTAAATTCCAAAACTGAATCAATATCAGAGAGAACATAAGGATTAAGAAATTAGAAATGTGAGTGTTGGGACTTGGACTCGTTTAAAAAATGGAAGATTTGATGAACTAAACCTAAACAGGTTTTATTTTGAGGTCATATAAGGTCACAACACAAGGCAGAGTTAAGAAACATTCATTTTTCAGTAACACTTTTACAGTCCCATAATTACTAAGTACTTACATGGTAATTACATAGTAAGTTAAAGTGCTTTATTGTGTAATTAAAGTGTATAATTGTAATAAAGAGTAATTATTATGTAAAGCAGTATATCCTGGGAATGATTAATAAAAAAAACTGAACCTAAGTTACATGGTAATAACTGTTTAAGAACTCAGAAACAATAATACACTATAACTTACTATGTAATTACCATGTAAGTACTTAGTAATTAGGGGACTGTAAAAGGTAGAGTTACCCATTTTTCTAATTGATTTATTAGATATTTGAAAACCACCAGATGAGGAAGTGGGACGGTCCTAAGGCTCCTGTGGCCAAATGTCAGAGTGCCACAGTTTTACGGCAGAAGGCACATACCCATTGTCCATCTCTATATTTAACTGATGGGATTGTAATATATGTTGATGGTCTAAATCAGGGCTGTTCAGTTCGGACCTGGAAGACTGGCATGACTGACTCACCTCATCAGCAAGTCCTCAGCTTCTCCAGAAACCTGTTAGTCTCTCATTGATTCATACCAGGTGTGTTGGTGCAGAAAACATGCAGGAAGTGGCCCTCAAGGACCAGGAATAAGCAGCCGTGGTCTAAAAACAACGACGTGGTTTCTGCTGCACTACGTTGACTCCTCATGTTGTGCCTGTTTCCCAATAAGAGTTAGTGGTTTCGTAATGATCAGCTGTTCCAAACTGACATGACTGTCCTTGTTCTACAAGACTCCAAAGAGCTGTGTAAAGCCAGATTTAAATGGCTAATAAATAGTTTATAGATATTTTATTGACTAATCTGTAATTTTCTAAAGCAAAGTGTTTATTTTATATTATATTATGCTAAAACTAAATCTAGATATTAAGTTTTCATTTATAAAGGGATTTTGATTGTAAAGGGGATACACAATGTTTCTATGGCAACGCTGGATAACCAATAACAAAAACGTCTAATGATGGTGGACACGGCTGAAGACCGAGTCTATTTCCTCCTAGGGATCTTAATATTGCAGCTTCTACAGACCAAGTCCAATCAGCTCATAACCGACCTCTGACGTCACGTTGTCCCTTTGCTGGGTTTGAGTCTCTCACTGCGGGCTCCATCCATCTTAGGAAGAACCTTGAAGCCTCGGCTCCACATGAGAAAGAAAGAAAGAAAGAAAGAAAGAAAGAAAGAAAGAAAGAAAACAATCTTTTATATAGCGCCTCTCAAGATAAAAATCATGAGGCGCTTCACAAAAAAAATTTCAAGTATGAAAAAGATTTCGAATAATGATTAAAATATGTTTCAAATGAGAGAGAAATAAAAGTTGCGATTAAAAATCATGTAAGGAAAGGGAGAAAGAAAATGAATAGGAAAGAGGAAAATCAGTGGATCGCGGGGAAGGCGGAATAAGTAAGAGCAGAATAAGGAGAGAGTGATGACGAAGACCCTTTATTGCCTCATCACTGAGCTGCTTCAGTCCTCCAACAGTCATTCACACTTCCATCAAACCTCTCTAGCTTTTAATGGGCCTACAGTGTGCTAATCTTTCATCTTTTTACTGTTGAAGCAGTTATTTTGAATAAAACCATATATTTAGAAGAAAATATAAGTATGTAAAATTAACCCTAAAACATGCTAGTTTAGATGAAAATAAAAAATGGAAGTAGCCTACCAAAATAAAAGCCTGGTAAAGAAATTGCTTATCTGAGGCCTCATTTTAGTGGTGAGACTAGTGAGTGTTTGGCTTCTCTCTACAGGAACGTGACCAAATTGAAAAGATGAATGATTACAGGTTTAAATTTTGCAAAAACACCGAAACACATGTCATATGATAGATTTATTGTATCAACAAAAACAGCATATCAACAGATCACAGATGAAGGAAGGAAAGCAGAACTTAGAAATAATGTAGTTGGGATATTAAAGAACAGTAAGATACAACACAGTGACGTTACAAAAGAAGAAAACACAGCCATGACAGCACTATCTAAAAATGAACACATCATTATTCTAATTAAGGAAGAACCACAATAGTAATGGACAAAGAAAAATATAAACAGCAGATGGAACAAATGTTAGAGGACAAAAATACATACAAAACACTAGAAAAAGATCCAACAGAAGGCATTAAGAAAAACAGGAAAAACTACTGAAACCACTACAGGAAAAAGGCTAAATAACAGAAAAATGTACAAAGACTGGATTCCTACAGCAAACATAATACCAAGAATATACGGAACTCCAAAAATACACAAACAGAACACCCCGCTTAGACCAATAGTAGACAGCATAGGTACACCAACATACAACATGGCAAAAGAAATCTGCTGAATCATCAGCCTGGTATTAGGTAAAAGAACTAAAACAGATTACAATAGAAGACTACGACTTACTCATCTCACACGACGTCACATCCCTGTTCAGACACCAAACCAAAAAGCCATAGACATAGTAGTTAACAGAATCAGACAGGACCAAGCTCTACACAAAGGAACAAACCTCACAAACATAGCACAACTGATAACACTGGTAGCAAAACTCGACATACTTCACATACGACAGAACAATGTATAAACCACTGGAAGGCTTTGCCACTGGTAACCCTTTATCAGCCACCCTTTGTGAGTTTTTCACGGAGGATGTAGAACAAAAAGCCATTGCCACGGCCCACTGTTTATATCTTGTTTTTGGAATGTTACAAAGAAACTGGGAAGACGACCTTCAGGATCTACTGCTGGTGCTGAAGCTCAACAAGTCTGAGATGTAGGATGGGGCCAAACCATAAAGAGCAGTAAAAACGAACAATAAGAGCTTAAAATCTATTGAAAAACGAACGGGCAGCCAATGGAGGGCAGACAAGATCAGAGTGATGTGCTCGCATCTGGGGGTGTCAGCTACAATTCGAGCAGACGTGTTTTGGATCAGCTGCAGCCTGCTGAGGGTTGCCTGAGAAATATCGAAGTAAAGAGCATTGCAGTAGTCGATCCTGGAGCTGATAAAAGCTTGCCTTCTCATGATCAGTTTGGCATAAAAAAGGTTTAACCTTAGTTAAAAGACAAAGGTGATGGAAGCTTGATTTGAATACTGAATTGACTTGTTTGCAACACAGAAATTCTTATAGAAAATGACACCTAGTTTTTTTTACAGTATTGCCAAAGATAAAATTCAGAGTACTGGTATCAACAGAGGCATTCTCATCAAACAAAATTAACTCAGTCTTTTTTTCATTCAGAAACAAAAAGTTCTGAATGTACCACTATTTCACTGCAGAAAGGCCATCAGTGAGCAGATAGCATTGCTAATGCCAGGTTTTAAAAACGTGTAAATCTGCAGGTGATCAGCATAAAAGTGGAAGGACAGGTGATGCCAAGCTAAAATGGCACCTAGTAGCAACAAATAAAGGGGGAATAAAAGCAGGGGGCCAAGAATGGAACCCTGCGGGACTCCACAAGACAGAGGAGCTCTGGAAGAGGAGGCACTACCATTACAAACTGAAAAGGACCTGTCTGTCAGGACATGCTAAAATCATACCAAAAGGACAAACAGAGACAGTAACAGAACACCTGAACAACACTGACAACACAAATGATGTAAAATTTAGATATGAGTAAGAAATAAAAGTCAGTATAATGTTCTTGAATATGAAATAACTAGACAAAGCCACAGGAACTGGAATATAAACACATACAGAGGACCAACACACGCAGATCTATATTTATTATGGACATCATAACATCCTACCGTACATAAAATGTCAGTGATCAGAACATTATACCACCGAGCAAACATAGTAGAAGAACGAGACCGTATACAAGATCACCAATATAAACAAAATGCTTTAAAGACCTGCGGATACCCGACATGGACAATAAACAAAGGAAAACAACAAACAACAACAGAAAGAAAACAACAACCAAAACAAAGAACCATAAATCCAGAAAGACAAGAACCAAAACCAGTGATAACTCTTCCATAAATTTAACCCTCTCAGTCTCTAAATAAGTTTTGATAAAAGGATGAACAACTAAGTCCTTCAGGGGTACTTCTGAGTTAAAAAATGCTCATGAAATACGTATGTGGAGTAACCAGGTAGGTAGGTTTTAACGTTGCAAATCTGCAACGCCTGCCTCCAGAGGGTTAATGCATAACAGAAAAGCAGCTACAATGAAAAACACAACATAAACACATTAACAAAACCATACACAACAGTTAGAAAAAGACTAGTACACCCAAAAGACAAGATACCAGCAGGACATAAGTGTGGAGTCATACATGCAATCTCATGCAAACTCTGCAGTAGACGCCACCTCGACACACGAACAACAGAACATAGAAAGGAGTGTGAGAAGGAAACAAGCCGAAGACAAATAAGAGCAGCAAAATGAAGCAGAAAGTACAACATCAGCCGTAACAGATCACTGCACAAGAGAAAACCATGTAATGGACTGGCACAGAACAAGGATCATAAACACCGAACAACTAAAATACAAAAGATGGATTAAGGAAGCTATAGAAACATGGAGACATTGACTCACAACCATGAACAGAGACGAGGGAGCCTACACGTTAGATCATGCATGGGACTGTGTCATCGACAAGGAGGGTGTGGGCAGCAGAGGACGATGTCTCCCTTGGAGAAGGAAACGGTGCCGCCAACATCGCCACAGCTATGAGGAAGGCTAAAGAAAGTAGCCGAAACGTCAGCTAATGAGGTAAAGGAAAAGTTTTACATTTACTTCACAACATTTAGATTTAACTTCATGTTTTTAGATTTCAGTAAAAACAGGATCAAATCTAGTGGTTTTATTACGTTTATTGGTGCCAGACTCACACAGATCTAAATACCTTGTGTTGTAAAGGGTGTAACTGTTTATGTTGTTCGTCTGGCTCAATATTTCACAAACGTATCTCTTGTTTCTGTGTTTCAGCCTGCATCACTTAAGGCTGATTATGATAACGAAGGCAGCTCATCCTCATCCTGTGTGTCTGTCAGAATATAACTGATTACTCCTCCTTAACCTCGACCAAACCCGAGCTTTGTGATTTATGTCTGAGTGTTTTTTTACACACACTCTGTTAATAGCTGATAACAACAAGACAAACTAACAGCTCCAGCAGCAGTCGATCCCTGGATGTCACGCCACCACGGCCAGCTTGGTTGTGTTTTTATTATCTTGGAGTTTGAAGTGTCTCTGCAAGTGTTTAAAGCTTCTGTGTTTGGAAT
The DNA here is from genome assembly GCF_043380555.1 of Nothobranchius furzeri. Taxonomy (NCBI): domain Eukaryota; kingdom Metazoa; phylum Chordata; class Actinopteri; order Cyprinodontiformes; family Nothobranchiidae; genus Nothobranchius; species Nothobranchius furzeri. The sequence goes on from NC_091743.1 coordinate 43,832,768, forward strand.
GAGAAGAGCTCGCCGGTTTAAACGTCAACACACTGAACATCTCAGTGAGCTTGTCTATTAACTGATAAGGAGGTGGTGATCCTGCTGCCTGCGAGCGTTGCTGATGCTGATGTCTCACTCCAGAGACTCGTACACGCTCGATAAGCCTGGTTATCATAACTTAACATGCCAGGATTTACAATCAGACAGGCATCCTCATCCTTATTCTGACACATCAAGGAGCTACTTGATAAAAGTGTGTGTGCATTCTAATTTCTGACCTAGCTTATATAATTTTAATTTTACCTGCATCTGAAAGTTGAAGAAGAGCTGAGCCTGTGTTAGCAGATCTCCCGTGTTAACCGAATTATACCATATTGCTTGAAATGCTCTTCCCAAACTGATGACAAACAGTAAAATAAATGTTTAGTCAAAAACTGAACAATTTTAATCACTTCTGAAAACATCCTCTAATCCTGCACTGATACACTCTCACTTTAATAGACTTGACCAGTTTAATATCCTCAATGTTAGTTATCAGGCTCCTCTCTCATGGAACCAGCTCCCAGCTTTAGTCCATGAGGCAGACACCTTGTCCACTTTTAAGACTAGGTTTAAAACATTTTTATTTAATAGGGCCTATGGTTAAAATGTGATGTTAGCCTAGATCTGGACAAGTGGGGGAGTAGAGGGAGGTGGAGTGTACAGTCGGTAAAGACGGCTCTCCCTTGCTCTGCCTCCAACATGCCTCCATCTAAAAAGGCTAGATTATCCAAAGTTATCTCTGTAGTTATGCTGCTATAGGCTTAGACTGCTGGAGGACACACTGACCACTTTCCACACTCGACTACTTTCTTCTACAATCTGCTCTTTACCTGTATTATTTCCTACTATTTCAGCTATTAACTTTATTTTTTATGTGTTTTTCTCCCCAGAAGAAGCTACAATGATGTTCTGCTGAGCTGTGGTGGCCTCATGGAGGGGGCCATTGTCTTGAACACTGCTGCTAACCACTTAAACATTCCCCCTCTCCTGATATTAACTTTTTACTCGCTTTGACGTTGAATGTGCTACTACTAGTTTACCCGTTTATTTATAGATTCACTAGGATAAATACAATAAAGTTTATCTCTCACCAAACAGAATATTTACTAAGAAATCACAATATAACCATAGACACATTACGTAGTATATATGTTGTGTGTGTGTGTGTGTGTGTGTGTGTGTGTGTGTGTGTGTGTGTGTGTGTGTGTGTGTGTGTGTGTGTGTGTGTGTGTGTGTGTGTGTGTGTGTGTGTGTCATGGTATGCGTTCTGCATCTCCCTCATGTGTCTCCTTGTCTACATCCCCCCCTCAGGTGCCTCCCTGTGGTCCCCAGCCCCCTCCAGGTTCTCTCCAGGGGTTTCCCTTAGTCACTGATCATTAGTTTTCTGTAATTGTAGATTGTCTAGTTCGTATCATCCTTCCCTGTCTTGCAGTGTTTTTGGTTCTATTACTCCTAGGTCATTAGTTTTATTATCTTTAGTCCTCCAGTATCTTATTTCTACAGTGTTAAGTTACTTAGTTCAGTAGCTTTGTTTAACTGGGGCTTTCCTCACCTGCCCTGTTCTGCTCCTCCTCTTATTTATTAATAGCACCTGTGCCCAATCCTCCTAATCACCCAGCCCCCGAGTATAAAACCCTGCCCTGTCTTTCGTGTTTGTCGGTCCATTGTTTGTGTCAGCGTTGTCTCGCCCCCTCTCTTGGTCCCTAGGACTTGTTTGGATATCTCCAGGTCTGCTCTTTAAGGGCGCACTTTGTCTCTAGGTCTCTTGGTTTTCATACTAGGATTTTTGGATTTTTGGTTTTGGCTTCCTGCCCCATTGGATTTACTTTTGGAAAATCACTCCTAATAAAGGATTTTTACGTTTATTTTGACTCCTGTCTCGTGTCTTCCTGGTTCTGCATCTTGGGTCCTAACCTCCCCCCTACTGTGTGTGTGTGTGTGCGCGTGCGTGCGTGCGCGCGCTCTGTCTTCTCCATCCCCAGTGAGTCGTGGAGGATGGCTGCTTATACTGAGCCAGGATCCTCTGGAGGTTTCTTCCTGTTAATAGGGAGTTTTCCTCTCCACTGTCGCTAAATGCTTGCTTAGTATGAGGATTGCTGCAATTTGCTGGGTTCCTCATATAGGAACCTTTTTACTGATTGGCTCAATGAACTGACCTGTACTGGAATGTTCACAATGTGAAGTGCCTTGAGACGACTCTTGTCGTGATTTGGCGTTATATAAATAAATTTGAATTGAATTGAATGGTGTGAGTATAGCTATGCAAACACAAGTTTCTGTGTCTTTTAGTCAACCTTAGTTAACCACTTTGATTTTTTTAACTTTATAACTGTGTGGAAATTTTTTTTATGAAACTTCTGAAAAAATAAATTAGGAAAGTTTTTACTTTTGGCCCAAACCTACTAAAGGTGACTGTAAAATAGCACACTTGTTGGTTTTAGCTGTGAACACACCATGACAACAAACCCTGAAAAAACTAAAATATCATGAAAAAGTTCAATATTTTTGTAATTCATTTCAGAGTACTTTATATAGGTTCATCTCACACACAGAGGTAAACATCTCATGATTTCTGGTTAAATTTGGCGATCGTGGCTTCAGAAAATAAAAACCCAAAATTCAATGGCTAAAACATTAGAAGGAGACATAAGATCATTGAGGAAAAGGGAAGTTTAATCAGAAAGGTCAGGCTTCTGAAAACTTAGTTCATTCCTTTGCATTAATACTTGTTTTTGTCTCCTTTTGCATGGATGATTGCGTCAGTGCAGCATGGTGCAGTCAGATGGCAGGTTGTGACACCACCAGTTTCAATATTCTTGGGTTTTCATTATCTGTAGTCATCAAATTTGCTGCCTCTAAGTGATTTCTATGACCTTTGACTGAAGGTTTGGACAAGCAACGACACAGCCAGTGTGCTGTCAGGTAGAGGAGAGGGCGTGTCACCTAACCTTTGCTTGCATCACACAGCTGGCAGGAGTGAGGTGGAGTGTACATCGGTAAAGACGGCTCTCCCTTGCCCTGACTCCAACATGCATCCATCTGAAAAGGCTAGGTTATCCAGAGTTATCTCTGTAGTTATGCTGCTATAGGCTTAGACTGCTGGAGGATACACTGATCACTTTCCACACTCTACTGCTTTCTTCTACAATCTGCTCTTTAACTGTATTATTTCCTACTATTACAGCTGTTAACTTTATTTTTTCTCTAAGTGTTTTTCTCCCCAGAAGAAGCTACAATGATGTTCTGCCAAGCTGTGGTGGCCTCATGGAGGGGGCCATCGTCTTGAACACTGTTGCTAACCACTTAAACGTTCTCCCTCTCCTGATAATAACATTTTACTCTCTTTGACAATGAATGTGCTACTACAAGTTTACCCGTTTAATTATAGATCCACTAGGATAAATACAATAAAGTTTATCTCTCAACAAATAGAATATTTACTAAGAAATCACAATATAACCATAGACACATTGCTTGGGGGGGGGGGGGGGGGACGTGTGTGTGTGTCTGCTCTGTCTTCTCGATCCCCAGTGAGTCGTGGAGGATGGCTGGTTATACTGAGCCAGGATCCTCTGGAGGTTTCTTCCTTTTAAAAGGGAGTTTTCCTCTCCACTGTCGCTACATGCTTGCTTAGTATGAGGATTGCTGTAAAGTCACTGAGTCAGTGACTTGATGCAATTTGCTGAGTTCCTTATGTAGGAAACTTTTTTTCTGATTGGCTTAATGAACTGACCTGTATTGGAATGTTTATTAGGTGAAGTGCCTTGAGACGACTCTTGTCATGATCTGGCGCTGTATAAATAAAATTGAAAATTGAATTGAACAGAACTGATTCTCAGAAACAGCATATCCCTGTCATGTTCTGTGTCCCTCTGTCCCCAGCCTCCTCCAGGTTCTCCTCTTATGTCCCATGATTATTCTCTCCTGCTTTGTTCTTTCCCCATTTAGTTTATTGAATACACCTGCCTTCCCTCCAGAGATCACTCACACCTGTCACCTGTTCCCCTGATCACCTCCCTCTGTGTTTAAAAGCCCTGTCTTGTCCCTCAGTGTTAGTCTGTCCATCGTTGTGTCTATGTTTTTTTTGTTCTCTCCCGAGTTTTGCCCGAGTCAGTGCTCAGTTGTGAGCTTCTATTTTTATTTTTGGATCGCTCGATCAAGTCTCCTCCTTTAAATAAAGGACTTACTTATTTACATCTGCTCCTGTCTAGTGTATTCTGTGTTTTTGGGTCCTAACCTCCTGCTCAGTGTGACAATCCCAGATTCACTTTTTTTTTTTTTTGTTAAATTTATTATAAAATGTTGCTTGATCATTGCTCCTGTTTTACATGTTCTTGAGAGGGATGTGAACTTCTAACAGCCTCTGAATGCCAGAGCCACGCTACATGTCTCTGTGTGTATTCCTAGTAGCACAGTCGTGTCAGCTTTAAAAGACCCCCCTACTCGTGTTTTGTTTATGAGCCATAACTCACGGGACCTCGTCTTCTCACGGCTGCTGAACTCTCTGCACGGTGTCCCGGGTCGGATCGCTCCAATCTCCTCATCGCTCTTTCATCCTGATTTATTGGATGAGAGCTAATTTATCAGTTACACACATTCCAAATTGTTTCAATGGCAGGAAGAAAGCAAAGACATTGAGAGTGAGACGAGAAGACATGCAGGCAACAGCTCTGATAAGCGACGGGCTAGCGTTCCAGAGGAGGAAAATTCCCCGATTCACTTTTTCAATCCAATTCAAGGTTATTTATATGGCGCCAAATCACGGCAAGAGTCGTCTCAAGGCACTTCACATAATAAACATTCCAATTCAGTTCAGTTCATTAAGCCAATCAGAAAAAAAAATGTTTCCTATATAAGGAACCCAGCAAATTGCATCAAGTCACTGACTATACAGCAATCCTCATACTAAGCAAGCATATAGCGACAGTGGAGAGGAAAAGTCCCTTTTAACAGGAAGAAACCTCCAGAGGATCCTGGCTTAGTATAAGCAGCCATCCACCACGACTCACTGGGGATGGAGAAGACAGAGCACACACACACACACACAAAGCAATGTGTCTATGGACACATTGTGATTTCTTAGTAAATATTCTATTTGGTGAGAGATAAACTTTATTGTATTTATCCTAGTGAATCTATAATTAAACAGGTAAACTAGTAGTAGCACATTCATTGTCAAGGAAAGCAAAAAGTTATTATCAGGAGAGGGAGAATGTTTAAGTGATTAGCAGCAGTGTGCTAGACGATGCCCCCTCCATGAGGCCACCACAGCTCAGCAGAACATCACTGTAGCTTCTTCTGGGGGAAAAAACACGTAGAGAAAAAATAAAGTTAACAGCTGAAATAGTAGGAAATAATACAGTTAAAGAGCAGGTTGTAGAAGAAAGTAGTCGAGTGTGGAAAGTGGTCAGTGTGTCCTCCAGCAGTCTAAGCCTATAGCAGCATAACTACAGAGATAACTCTGGATAACCTATTCTATTTAGATGGAGGCATGTTGGAGGCAGGGCAAGGGAGAGCCGTCTTTACCGACTGTACACTCCACCTCCCTCTACTCCCCCACTTGTCCAGATCTAGGCTAACATCAGATTTTAACTATAGGCCCTATCAAATAAAAATGTTTTGAGCCTATTCTTAAAAGTAGACAAGGTGTCTGCCTCACGGACTAAAGCTGGGAGCTGGTTCCACAGGAGAGGAGCCTGATAGCTAAAAGATCTGCCTCCCATCCTAATTTTAGATATTCTGGGAACCTCCAGTAAACCTGCAGTCTGAGAGCGAAGTGCTCGGTTAGGAACGTATGGAACAATCAGATCACTGATGTATGATGGAGCTTGATTATTAAGAGCTTTGTATGTGAGAAAAAGGATCTTAAAATCTATTCTGGATTTAACAGGCAGCCAATGTAGTGAAGCTAAGACAGGAAAGATATGATCTCTCTTTTATTTTTTTTATTGAATTTTAAAGTTTTACACAAGAAAAGGAAAGGGGAAAAAAGTAGATGAAAAAGGATAAGTAATAACTAACAAAAAATAATAAGATAAAAATAGATAAAATAATAATAACAAAAATAATAAATAATATATATATATATATACATACACACATACACGTACGTATACATACACATACGTATACACACATACATGCACATCTGCCTACATAACAATAAAGGCACAGAACGTACAAGGCATATGTCTCTATAGCTTGGTGCTACTGTTCACAGAATGAGGACGGAGCAAACTATAGGTAGGTAAATAGAGATAAAACCCATATATGCGTGGAAACATGCCATATGTCCATATACACACCTACAGATTCACTTACATATATGTGCCAGTATACATATACGCATATGCACAGATATACAGTACATGCAAAGGAACAGTAAAGACGGAGACAAAGCAGTCATGGTTTAAGTAAAAAAGAGCGAAGAGGCCCCCAAATCTTCATAAATAGGTCATATTTATGGTGTAAGTCATGGGTCAGCTTTTCGGGAGGAAGGATGGCAGATATTTGAGCAACCCACAGGCTAAGCGTAGGGGGCTGGGATGATAACCAGAGCAAAAGAATACATTTCTTGGCTAGAAATCTAAGAATAACTCATAAGTATTTTTTATGTGCGGCTAATAAATGGGGGTCAACATTAAGAAGGTAGAACAAGGGTGACATTGGATAACGTACTCCCAGAATGTCCTGAATTGCTGAGTGGACCTGCCTCTAGAAAGCCTGAATAACATTGCAAGACCAAAAAAGGTGAAAGAATGTTCCACTGGCAGACTTACATTTACTAGAGAGGCTGGAGCGGGTGGGGAACATCCTCTGAAGACGAAATGGTGTGTAATAAGCTCTATAGAAAAATCGGAAATTTTGTTCCTGTATGGCAATAGTTTTAGGGAAAGTTCCCATACAGACCTAGTGCCAATCCAAAGGGTTAATCTTCATCTCCAGATCACGCTCCCACACCCGCTTTACAGAATCAAAACTTGAAGATTCCAGACTAAGTAAAGAGGCGTAAAACCTAGAGAGGAGGCCCCTAGGGGATCTAGAAAGAGTAAAAGTATTTTCCATTTCAGTTAGTTGCAAACGAAATGAGGCGGACCGTAACAGGGATTCAGTATAATGATGGATTTGAAGGTATTTGTAGAAGTCTGTGTGACCAATATTACCATTAGCCCTAATCTGATCAAAGGGTTTAATAGAACTAGAGGACAACAGATCTGAGAAATCCCTCAACCCCGAGGAGGACCAGCTCAAAATTCCTATACTCCGAAAGTGAGGCGGTAGATCTGGATTTAAGGCCAGAGGGGACCGGATTGAAATAAAAGGTAGAATTCTCAAATACTTCTTCACATCCCTCCAGAACAATAATGTATTGTAAACCAATGTGTTATCTCTGAGAGAGCCTATCTGGTTGAACTTAGCAATGTAAGGAAGGGAGGTTAGTCTTCTAGGGAGACAGGCCAGAGTTTCCAACTCAACCCACAGGGATGACTCTCTGTTCGAGAACCAGTCCAATATAGTTTTGAGTTGCGAGCACCAATAATAAAATTATATATTAGGTAGGGAGAGGCCTCCTAGTTGCTTCGATTTAGTAAGCGTAGAAAATTTTATTCGTTGATGTTTATTGTTCCAAATAAAGCGTGAAATCTCTGAGTTGAGGGATTTAAAGAACGAGGGGGGTAAATAACAGGGGAGGTTCTGAAATAAATAATTAAGACGCGGGAGGACGTTCATTTTTATTGCGTTGACCCTACCCAGTGTAACGGAATCAAAGTGATGTAACTATCTAAAGTTGTATCTTAATACACTGGTAGTAGTTCACTTTTTATAAACAGAAGAATAGGCTGTTTTTATCATCAGGGAGTTTAATTAAACACTCTGTATTGACTTTGAGACAAGAAAAGAGAGAGATATGGGATCGTTTGAGAATCTTTAATTTCTGAATTATAAATTCTAAACAATCTACCAGGACTACTCTGTGATGGATGAGAATGGATTCGGATGTTGTGTTGGTGCGTGTGTGTGTGTGTGTGTGTGTGTGTGTGTGTGTCTGGTTCAGATTCTCTAGGATGACGTAATCGAATCTGGTCGTCTTTGTTATGACTAGATATCACGAGGCTTATAAAGTGATGACATGAGCCGCTATTTTGCCGTGTACGTACCCAGTGGGGGTCTCCCAGGTAGATCAGGAAATGCCGGGTCTGGAAACCTCGGATGTACGGTGGAGCTGTCGGTGCAGCGATCACAACGTTTCAAAGCCCGTCTGGAGGGTCGACCCGGTACCGTTCAGCGGCGTCAGCAGGTGCTCTTATTTTGAAAGGACGTCGTCTGGTTGTTAAACGACGAAAATCTCCCGTTTCACAGTTCTTAGTTTAAAGAAAACACATCCGGCCAGGCTGCGCTTGTCTTTAGGATGATGGTGAATAGAACTGAAGTCAAGATGGAACTGACTTAAAATGGTGTTGCCTTGTTATATATCTCTGAATTGTTGATAAGTTTCAGTAAAGTAGATTGGACACTTGAAGTCAACACCAGATTCTCTTGCGGCAGCCGAAAGCTCTGATTGGTTGGAACAATGTGTCATGCGTTTCTATGGAGATGAGGATCAGTATGTCTGCACCGTAGTCCTGGTTTCATTAAACATAATTCATGACATATTTATTTCACAGATCATTCACTTGATTATTGTTGATCAACATCTGTTTTGCTTAATAATTTTAATCACAAATAAAGTACTTTGATTAAGTAAAGCTTCTTCTTCTCCTTCGGACTCTTCTCCTGGAATGTAAACAGTCTGAGGAACAACCCGACCTTGTTTTTTCTACACGGTGTTATTGTGCCCAGGGGCCAGCTGTATGGAGTTGAAAACCATGAACTTCATAACCTTACACCAGCAATGATGTGGGAAGAGTGGACCATCTGGTTAAGTCAGATTTAATTCTCTGGATGAGAGTAGCGTAATTGGTTGAGAAAAGATCGGCCAGGACGGGTGTAATAAAGATTCCTAAATACCTGAATCCTTTCTTAGAGATTTGGAAAGTGGAATGGGGGACCTCGGCTTGAGGAATATTAAAAGGGCAAGCAATCGATTTATCCATATTGATTTTGTAGCCAGAGAGGGTGCCAAATTCAGCAATGGACCTGCAGACCACCGGAATCGAGATAGATGGATTAGTCAAATATAGGTGGACATCATCCGCAAACAACGAAATCACGTGGTTGGTGTCAGCTGCCCTAACGCCTAGTATATCTGGATTGGTTCTGATAGTGACAGCAAGAGGTTCAATAAAGAGAGTAAACAATAGAGGGGACAGTGGGCAACCCTGTCTGCAGCCCCTTCTTATAGGAAACCTTTCTGACAATAATCCGTTTGTGTTAACAGTAGCTGTGGGATTAGAATAAAAAGATTTAATTAAATTGATAAAGTAGGACCCCAGGCCGACTCTTTCTAACACCGAGAATAGAAATGGCCATTCTAACCGATTGAAAGCTTTTTCGGCATCAAGGGAGATTATCACAGCAGGGTCTTTATGTTGGTTGAGATACTGAACAATGTTAAGGGCTCAGCGTACGTTGTCGGTCCCATACCTTGATTTGACGAAGCCTGCTTGGTCCGGGTGAATTAATTTTGGAAGAATCTTTTCCAATCTACATGCTAGAACCTTTGCCGCAATTTTATAGTCCACATTAAGAAGGCTAATGGGTCTATAAGATGTGCAGTTGAGGGGATTTTTGTCTTTTTTTAGAAGCAGACTAATAGAAGCGGATCTCCACGACGGGGGGATCCCATCACGTTTGATATGATTTAGAGCCGGCAGGAAAATAGGTTGAATCTCCGGCCAGAACTTTTTAAAAAATTCCACCGGGAACCCATCTGGGCCAGGGGATTTTCCGTTTGGCATTGACTGGATTTCTGCCTATAACTCATTCGGGCTAAAGGCTGCATCAAGAGAAGATAGGTCCTTTTCCGTGATAGAAGGCAAAGAGATATTATTTAAACAAGCAACTCCATCTGGATCACATTGTCCTGCCGAATAAAGGGATTTATAGAAATCTCTCAAAGTCTTATTGATAGTTGACGGATCAAAAGTGACTTCCCCTTTATCCATTTTTATTGCAGTAATAGAACACTTACTAATCAGTTTTTTTAATTGGCGTGCGAGGAGGTGGCTTGATCTGTTGCCAAATTCATAATAGTTCTGCTTAGTATAGAGAAGCAGTTTTTGAGCGTGATTAGTGTATTCTATATTAAGCTTAGTTCTGGCGGCAATTAATGTCTTGAAATTTTCTGGGGTGGAAGATTGCTTGTGGGTCTGTTCCAGCCTAACCACTTCGGATTCAAGAAACCTGTTTTTCTCCAGTGTCTTCTTTCTGAAAGAGCAATAGGAGATGAGCTGACCGCGCATGGTAGCCTTCGCTGCATCCCATATTATAGCGGGCGAAACTGGTGAAAGGCTATTGTCAGCCCAATATTGAGAGAGACTTTTTCTTACAAAGGCGCAAGAGGAGTCGTCATTCAGTAGTGATGTATTATATTTCCAGCTAGGTGTCCTAGGGATGTCAGAAATTAAATCGCACTGTAGATAAACAGGGGCATGATCTGAGATGGTGATCGGGCCAATTAAGCAAGATTGAACAGAATAGAGGAAGTGTTTAGGGGTAAAAAAATAATCGAGCCTAGAGTATGAATTATGAGGATGTGAAAAGAAAGAGTAATCCTTCGAATTAGGGTGTAGTATGCGCCAGATATCGATTAGCCCAGAATCCATACATAAACCTTTGAGAGTTGACGAAGCCCTTGGGTTGGATACTGGCGCCGATGAGGATTTATCCAACCTGGCATTAAGTATGCAGTTGAAATTGCCACCCATAAAGCCCAAACCATCACAGTGTTGATTAAAAAGTAGCACTATTTGAGATATAAAGTTCGGTGAGTCTGTGTTGGGGGCATAAACATTGAGTATGGTAATGGGGCGTCCAAAAATCAGACCCTTAATCAAAATAAATCTCCCCTGCAGGTCCCTTACATCATGCAGGAGGGTGAAGGGAATATTCCTCTTTATAAGAATAGCCGTGCCCCTTTTATTCTGCGAATGGGATGAAAAATAAGCTTGACCTACCCAGTCTCGTTTGAGCTTTGAATGCTCCAAGTCAGATAGCCTGGTTTCCTGGAGAAGCGCTATGTCAATCTTTTGTCTCTTCAGAAAAGTTGACCTTTTTCTTTTTAATCACATGACCTAAACCCTGGACATTCCAGGTAACAAAATTAAGTAGGTGGGTCATAAGAAGTCAGAATAAATACCACTATGAAATAGGAAAGGGCCAATGAAGGCATGAGTGCAAAGAGAAACAATAAACCACGACAAAACAACAAAACAAAGCAAAAAAATAAAATAAAATAAAAAAGCCCCCCCCCCCCCCCCCCCCCCCCCAGCTCAGATCTTATACCAGGGGTTGGCAACCTGTTCCCATCAAAGAGCCATTATTACCCATTTCCCACGGTAATTTTGGACGGACCTTAATAAGCAGTGACTTAAGTGAAGCAGGCAGGTCGGCTAGAAAATTTAGTTTAAAAAGACGTCATAAATGTGTTCCCCCGTCATTTTTATTTATAAAATATGAAGTAAAAACTCACAATTTAATTTTCATTCATTTGTCATTAATATTTAGTCTTCACCCGTGCGTTAAGTGGACCATCTTCCAGTAAACGCAAAGCATCCAGCCCACCTCTCCAAATGCGTAAAATGTGCATCAGCCGCTAGTTAGGCGCGCACCATCAGCTGATCAGCCCAGACAAGAGCAGAGCAAAAGAGAAAGAATAGAGGATAATTGTGTCTGGATGTGGATGGAGATTACATTTTACAGCAGCCTGATCATCATTTAAATACGTAAACCATCACCTGTCTTCTAGTCCATGCTATCAGCATTATTTTAATTGGTGTGTGTGTGTGTGTGTGTGTGTGTGTGTGTGTGTGTGTGTGTGTGTGTGTGTGTGTGTGTGTGTGTGTGTGTGTGTGTGTGTGTGTGTGTGTGTGTGTTTTCCACTTCAAACACTGGTCAAACCAACCAGACCAGCATGTCCAGTAACACATTAATGTTACAATTAAACAGTTTCCTTTCATGTAGGCTAGGAACATTTCACCTGCCGTGGCCCGACCGCTTCTGCTCCACATAAACTTTGTGCGTGATCAAATGTCCCTACGCGTCATTCGTCTCCATATTAGAGACGGGAACAAGCGCTGTTCAGCCAAAGTTTCATAATTTCATAAAAAGAACATTTTTCCAAGTGACACATCCCTCAGAGAGACCGGGTTTCCAGACTGTTTCAGTGGGAGGAAATCTTATTGCATGCGTCGTGGTTCTGCACTGCGCTGCGAACCCCAGATCTTCAGCTCACTGTCCACCGTGGGCGCTCCGAGCCGCGCTGAACACAGTGTCCAGTATAAAGCTCTGATGTTCTGATGGGAATATTTTACCTCCGCGATGTGCGTTAACGATTAAAATGTCAGCTCATCCATGCACATCAGTGTGCGGCGGGCTAATTCTTTCAAACCAAGCAACATCCTTGAGTTCATCTGTCAAAATAAACAGTCAAATGGAAATATCTGTAACCTGCCGTTTAACTGTTTTGCCTTCCTGTGAAGATTGTTGCAAAGAGAAACAATTAAACTTGATTAACCCCAGAGCCACCCAGAGAACCAGAGCGCATGCGGGAAGATTCCTCCCACTGAAGCGAGTGTTTTCCAAACCCTGTCTCTCAGAGAGACTTGTCACTTAGAAAATGTTCCCTGATTATGAAACTTTGGCTGAATAGTGCTTGTTCCTGTCTCCAATGTGGCGACACATCCAGGAGCCGTCTGAGGAGAATCCCAGAATCTCACATCCTCTTCAGCTCATAAAGTGCCTATATGATTACGCACAAGCGTGACCCGTCAACCCGGTCTCACAGTAAGACCGGGTTGGACCTGTTCAGGTTTACGCAGACAATCTTTACTTTTAGAATTGGCATACAGGTGTAAAATTAATGCAGCAAAATATAAAGCATTTTATTTAAATATCCATTCATTATTTTACAAGCACAGAGAGCCGCATCAGATGGATGGAAGAGCCGCATGCGGCTCCAGAGCCGCGGATTGCCGACCCCTGTGCTAGCCTACTTTATTGTCCCCAGCAATTTTTAAACCCCACTCAAGTGTATGGTTATTGTCCCCAGCAATTCTGAAAACAAACTGACGCCCTTGCTTAAGCGAGTCCAAGAAGGCAGCAGCCGACCCGGGGGAGTCAAAGAAAATGATCCGGCGCTCGTGGAGACACCGGAGCCGAGCTGGATGGGCAAAACCACGGTATTTTCCAAGTCGAGCCAATGCCTTCCCCACAGCATCAAACTCTCGCCTCCTGCGAAGAGTTTCTGCAGACAGATCCGGGTAGATACACAGTGTTGAATCACCCTGCCGGAGGTCGCGCTTCCTCAAAGCAGCCCTGAGAACAGCCTCCCTCTGAGGAAATTTCAGGAAGTGCACCAGGACGCTCCTTGGTGGTTTGCCCCTCTCCGGTATGGGAGACGGGGCTCGGTGAGCGCGCTCGATCTCCAGCGCAGGGAAGTCGGGAGGAAGAACCACCAGGGCCGGCAAGGCGGAGCTGAGGAAGTCCGCCAACGAGGTGTTGCCCTCCACCCCCTCAGGCAGCCCCACGATCTTCAGGTTGTTGCGGTGGCTGCGATTCTCCAGGTCATCCAGTTTAAGCTGAAGGCGGTCAACACATTTGTCCAGTGCAAGCAGGCGAGGCCTGTGGGACTCCAGGTCATCTTCGGCGGGGGAGATCCTCCCCTCCGCCTCCCCCAGGCGAGTCTCCGTGAGGGACACCCGGCTGGACAAAGACAACACAGACTCCTCCACCGAGATAATGGAAGCCCTTATCTCAGTTAAGGTGCCATCCATAACTGTTAAGCGAGCGCCGATAGATTCGTCCATGCCGTTCACTTTGGAGGCCACAGACCTGAGTTCGGCGAGGATCTGGTCCATGGTGTCCTGGCTAGCATGCGTTAGCTCCGGCGAGCCAGCGAGCTCAGCTTCAGCAGACGCACGGGCGGCTTGTTGAGCAGGTTTCTTCTTGGTTGCAGGCGAAAAAATAGGAAATTCCTTGTCACGCTGTGTTCTCGGCATCTCTGGCGAGTGAGTTTGAGGAAAAATTCGAACAATAAATGCAGCGGGTCAGTTAAAAAAGTAGTGGTCTGGAGTGGAGCTAAACACTAGGCGTCCATCTTGGTCCGGGTCACGTGACCAACCCTGATCTCTCTTTTTAATTCTCATCAGAACTCTAGCTGCAGCATTTGGACAAGCTGAAGACTTTTAACTACATTCTGTGGACTTCCTGAGAGTAATGAATTGCGGTAATCCAGTCTTGATGTAATAAATGCATGAACTAGTTTTTCAGCATCATTCCTGGAATGGATGCTTCTAATCTTAGCAATATTCCAAAGGTGGAAAAAGGAAATCCTACAAACCTGTTTACTGTGGGATTTGAATGACATGTCCTGGTCGAAGATAACACCAAGGTTCCTTACTTTTTTCTCGGAGACTAATGTAATGCCATTCAGGTCGGGTGATTGACTAAGCAATTTCCTTTTCTGGATTTCTGGTCCAAAGATGAGAACTTCCGTCTTGTCTTTATTTAAAAGCAAAAAGTTTAGAGTCATCCAATTTTTATTTTTTTATTTTTTTATTTTTGTTGTGTTGGTTTTAAACTTTAGTTAAAACAATTTTGATTAGATCCTAAAATTAATGTTTTGTGAAATCAAATCTGTGTGTGTGTAAACTACTGAGTCATAGACATGTATTTGTGTATTTATGTTAATTAGCTGTGACAACCATTTTTAAAGGGCCCAAGGTGTGGCTTTTGAACTATCTGATGCAGGTTTGTTTGAGATACGTTAAAATGATGTTCCAATTGTTTGTTAGCCATTAATATGAGTTGTTACTATTAACTGAATTAACTAGGTGATCATGAGATACACTGGTTAAGGATCACCTAATATTTAGGTCATGAGGACCTAATGCTACACAACAATAAAGTATGCTTTTTCTAATGATTGATTCATTAAAAAATCTGCATTAGTTCATAATTACATTGCTGTTCATTCATCATTAGTTCACCATTCAATTAGCCTAAATCAACAATTCATTATTCATCATTAATTTTTTATTACTTTGCTAATATTTTCTCATTATTTCACCAATAATTCACCATCAGTTTATCGTAAAATCTTGCAACACTGTTGTAACAAAACCGTCAGAACATTTATCAGATGTGGTGTAAAACATCTACAACATATTGTTTGTTCTCATGTTTATTAAACACTCTGACTGCAGAACTTGGTACCGATCCCTGCTGCAGGTAAAACCAAATGCAGTGAGATACAAAAGTCTGGGCAGCCTTGTTAATTTTCATGATTTTCTATTATAAATCGCTGGTTGTTACCATAAGAATTCCAGTTAAATCTATCATATAGGAGACACACACCTTGCCTGGGGCACACCGGAGGCACCGCACCGCGCCGTGCTGCACCGCACCGCCCTGTCATTTAAAATAGAAGCCATTCTAGTTAATGAGAGTGGGCACACTGCAAGCGCTGTGTTGCGCCTAGGTGCTGAAGATGGGCGCCAGTTCTATCTCAAGCACCGTGGCTGTTTACGACATTGTGGAGTACTTTACAACACACATTACGACGCGGAAAAGCTTCACGGCACAAACCCAGCCACAGTTTTGATCACTTTAAAGTACAGGTGCTGGCCAGTAAATTAGAATATCATCAAAAGGTTGAAAATATTTCAGTAATTCCATTCAAAACGTGAAACTTGTACATTATATTCATGCAATGCACACAGACCAATGTATTTCCAATGTTCATTACATTTAAATTTGATATTCATAAGTGACAACTAATGAAAACTCCAAATTTGGTATCTCAAAAAATTAGAATATTCTGAAAAGGCTGAATATAGAAGACACCTGCTGCCACTCTAATCAGCTGATTTACTCAAAACACCTGCAAAGGCCTTTAAAAGGTCCCTCAGTCTTGTTTTGAAGGCACCACAATCATGGGGAAGACTTCTGACTTAACAGCTGTCCAAAAGACAATCATTGACACCTTGCACAAGGAGGGCAAGACACAAAAGGTGATTGCTAAAGAAGCTGGCTGTTCGCAGAGCTCTGTGTCCAAGCACATTAACAGACAGGCGAAGGGACGGAAAAAATGTGGTAGAAAAAAGTGTACAAGCTCTAGGGATAACCGCACCCTGCAGAGAATTGTGACGACAAACCCATTCAAAAATGTGGGGGAGATCCACAAAGAGTGGACTGCAGCTGGAGTCAGCGCTTCAAGAACCACCACGAGGAGACTCATGAAAGACATGGGATTCAGGTGTCGCATTCCGTGTGTCAAGCCACTCTTGAACATGAAACAGCGCAAGAAGCGTCTCGCCTGGGCCAAGGACAAAAAGGACTGGACTGATGCTGAGTGGTCCAAAGTTATGTTTTCTGATGAAAGCAAGTTCTGCATTTCCTTTGGAAATCAAGGACCCAGAGTCTGGAGGAAGAGCGGAGAAGCACAGAATCCACGTTGCATGAGGTCCAGTGTAAAGTTTCCACCGTCAGTGATGGTGTGGGGTGCCATGTCATCTGCCGGTGTTGGCCCACTCTGTTTCCTGAGGTCCAGGGTCAATGCAGCCGTCTACCAGGAAGTTTTAGAGCACTTCATGCTTCCTGCTGCTGACCAACTTTATGGGGATGCAGACTTCACCTTTCAACAGGACTTGGCACCTGCACACAGTGCCAAAACCACCAGCACCTGGTTCAAGGACCATGGTATCCCTGTCCTTGATTGGCCAGCAAACTCGCCTGACCTTAACCCCATAGAAAATCTATGGGGTATTGTGAAGCGGAGGATGCAATACGCTAGACCCAACAATGCAGAGGAGCTGAAGACGACTATCAGAGCAACCTGGGCTCTCATAACACCTGAGCAGTGCCACAGACTGATCGAGTCCATGCCACGCCGCATTACTGCAGTTATTGAGGCAAAAGGAGCCCCGACTAAGTATTGAGTGCTATACATGCACATTCTTTTCATGTTCATTCTTTTCAGTTGGCCAACATTAGAGAAACAAACATTTTTTCATTGGCCTTTAGAATATTCTAATTTTTTGAGATACCAAATTTGGAGTTTTCATTAGTTGTCACCTATAAATATCAAAATTAAATGTAATAAACATCGGAAATACATTGGTCTGTGTGCATTGCATGAATATAATGTACAAGTTTCACGTTTTGAATGGAATTACTGAAATATTTTCAACCTTTTGATGATATTCTAATTTACTGGCCAGCACCTGTACTATTGATCTTAAAATATTCAGATAAATAGCGTACTTACCCATTGACAATGAATTAGAGTCTCACAAAGCCAGTCTGATCACGTATAAACAATAGAGTAACTTCCCGCTTCCTGTTCTGAAGTCCTGCATGATTTTGTGATTATCTTGCGACTTTCCAAGAAGAGCTCAGCGGCGCGGCTCATGCTGTGTAACCACTTGACTTCTCAAAACCTTGGGTGCGATGCTGCGTCGGGCGTCCTCCTTCGGTGTGCGCCAGGCTAGTCAGGTGCATAAATTTGAGGGCTGTTGTCTTTTTATTGATTCCAAAACTTTTAGAACTAATTACTGAAACTCAAAATTGGTTTGGTAAGCTCAGTGACCCTTGACCTTCATACACGGGTGAATCCAGTTATGAGAAAGAGTATTAAAGGGGTCAACTGTAAGTTTCCTTCCTCTCTGAATATTCGCTGAAGAGCAGTGACATGAGGGTCTCAGTCAGAACAACTCACCATCACGGTTTAGGGGAACGATACAGAAAGCTGTCTCAGAGATTTCAGCTGTCTATCTGCTCTTGATTCAAAGAAAGCCCAAGCCAACGCCGTTTCAAAGGAATCGCCGCCACCTTAGTTTTGCTCAGTCGCAGTAACATCCCACCCACCAAACAAACAGACCACTGTGATTGGACCAGCAGCAGGCTGTTTGGGGTTGTAGAGGTTCCAATGGAGAGTGGCTAGACCAACAAACAGAGCAAAATCATTTAGCTTTGGCTACTGACGGTCTAGATTCTAGAGTAAGTTTATATGTGCCAATAACAAATCGACCTTTGGATGTACAGATCTTTATGAATTTTAATGAGAATTCGAATGAGATCATCTTTTTTTTTTCAACACAGCACCAATTCTGTGCACACTAGAGGATGGTCATAGCTCTGTGAGGTAATGTTGGCAGGCCAGAGCTGTGTAAAGCCTTGTTCACACCAAATGTTGTCCAGTTTCCATACGGCTTCTGCAAAAACCAAAAACCAATGAGTCCAATCAGAGCATTCACATCGGCTGTGGTGCGTTATTAATCCGGATGCAAAACACTGGAAACTATGTGTATTCCTACTTCTCAGCCATCGTTTTATTTAGACCCCGGGGGAGTAAGACAAAGAGTTCATGCATTTAGGGAAGATTGGGATTTACTATTTTGATGTCACTAACTTTAGAGTTACTCTCACCCTGTGTTTGTTTATATTGCCGTGACTTTTATTTCACGTCCTGTGAAATAAACGCTGGTGTCCAGAGCTTTTGTTGTCGTCTCGGTGAGTTGCAGCTCTTTTTTCTGCTGTTTGATTTAAAGCCCTGTTTTAAATCTGACAACAGCTCTATTGTTATGTTGACAGAGCTGCATTAGTGGCGCAGGAGTGTTTCTGCTGGTCTCCCACAGCAGCCGTTTTCAGCCATCCATGGCATGCTCTCACAAGCTACATTTCAATTTTATGTTCTCTCAGCTGAAAGCCCAATCAATACAGCTTAAGTGGCCATAACAAAAGCGTTTGTGCTATTCATGCACCTTTGAGGTATTAAATAGATAAACCCTGATTGTGTGCATTGTGACTAGAAGAGAAGATGGCATTCTCATTGGACAGATTACCATTCTTCATCTTTTTTCTGCAACACGAGCAGTCAGCTCCGACAGAGGCGCTCTTGTGTCGCCTGACAGTCAGTCATCATCGCCATAAAGTATCCAGGCAACTTCTTTCTTCTGCAGCAGGATTCAGATAAACTCTGCTGGATGGATCGCTGCATGCAAACACAATCGCCGTAATTGCATGTTTATTAGTCTCCCATTTGCTCCTTAACAACCTGGCGCAAAGAGCAGGTTGCATTTCTGCAAATGGCCTCTAAAAGCACAGAGCTGTTATGAACACGACCCGTCAGAGCCATAAGAGCAGTCAGGCCAGGGGGAAGCAAACGAGCTCAGAGTCTACGACAGAGTGCTTCATTAGAGCATGGCCCACATGAATGAACGGAGCAAACACAGGTGATGGATGTTTAATCAGAATAATAAATAACATTCATGTTGTGAAGCTGCTCAAATGAAAAAGACAGACAGGTGCGGAAAATGTCGAATTCAAGAAAATTACATTTATGTCTTAGATTTATAGACAAGCAAAGATATTTTGTGTTTAAAAAAATTACTTCTGACAGCGCGTTAAAGAGCAAATATCTGGGGTTTTTGGTCAAGTTGTTCTCTACAATCATATCTTAATCCTAAAACATAAATTATTTAAATTTAAAAAATATCAGATTTTAAACTGAACTATTGAATGTCTAATGTTATAAAAATATTTAGAGATTTATTTAATTTTATTATGACATTTAAAAGAAACATAACATTAAAGAAATAAAATTGGCCCTTGCGACCAAAAGGCCCTCCACTAGAGGGCAGCAGACATGTAAGGAACTGGATATGGCAGCTTTCTGATGAAGGTACTAATCCTGATGCTCCATCTTAATTACAGAATGGGCTGCATGGCAGGGCAGTTGATACCACTGTGGCCTGTGGACCAATCAAAATCTTCTGTATCAACATGCTAATGTAACTTTTACAAATCTGTTAACATAATTTATGTGAGTCGTACATTCGGCCTATCATCTAGTGTGACCTCATTGGCAGGTGCAGGACCCCGCGCTGATCTGGCATCTACACTGGACCTGGATAGGCAACATGAGATGAGCTCTGATGACAGCAGTAGCAACAACTGTCATGGCCTGTGTCTGCGTCTCAACTCATGTGTCTCCTTTTGTCCTCAGTCGTCTCTAGGTGCTCCTTTTGTGTCTTCTAGCGCCCTCATGTGTCGTGTCTGTGTCTTCCTCATGTGTCTCTTGGTGTTCCCCATTTGCCCTCTAGGTTTCCTCCCTCAGACTTCCCTCTCCCAGGTCCTGTGCTCTCTTAGCCACGCCCCTGTTGTTTCTTTCTGTAGTGTTTTCCTTTAGTGTCAGCTTCCCCTTAGAATATTAGTTATGGTTCATGCCTTCTGGTCTTTTGTTTTTTCTCTTAGGTCATTTTCCTTTGTTACAGCCTTTCAGTATTTAGTGTGTTTTTTTCCCACCAGTGTTTTCTTCCTCCTCCTTGAGTTAGAAATTGTGTTCACCTGGTCCCTCTCCCCACACACCTGCAATTCATCTCCCTCTCATCTTCCCAGTCTATTTAAGCCCTGTCTTGCCACTCTGTGTTTGTTGGTTCATTGTCTTATGTGTTGCGTTGTTTGTTCCCCTCTCGAGTCTCTCTGAGTCCCTGCTCATGTGTGAGCTTAGTTAATTTTGAGTTTTTACAAGCTTTTGAGTATTAGTCTTATTTTGTGCTTTGGGCTTCTCAGCACATCCGCCTTAAATAAAGGACTTGTTTTTCTTAAGACCTCTCCTGCCTTTGAGTCGTTCTGGGTACTTCTGCCTCCTAGGTCCAAC
Organism: Nothobranchius furzeri; assembly: GCF_043380555.1. NCBI lineage: Eukaryota > Metazoa > Chordata > Actinopteri > Cyprinodontiformes > Nothobranchiidae > Nothobranchius > Nothobranchius furzeri. Next base: position 43,853,613 of record NC_091743.1, read on the forward strand.
CTCCTCTCCCCAAAGTGACAGAATGAACCAACCAACACTGGATCCAGCAGAAACCTCGACTCCTCCAACACTGAGGCACCCTGACAGGTACAATGGCGACCCAGACACCTGCAGTCATTTTATCAGAGACTGTGCTCGCTGCCTACCGGATCTGACGGCCCCGGAGTTCAACAAGGTGTCCTATATGGTGCTTTGCCTGGGTGGAGAGGCACTTAAATGGACCGTAAGTTATTTGGACATTTACCCCATACACTCCGTTTCCTTCTGGACATTCGCCCGGGATCTGCAGTGGGCATTTGGCCGTAAGCATTCTCCCCCCACTATTCAGTCAACCACAACCCCACCGGGTGCTGTCGGCGCTAGGACTGCACCTCTGATGGGTCGAACATCCACGTCACCTTCCAATCCTGGCAGCGCAACCTCCTCACCTCTGGTAGGCTGCCATGCTACAACGTCACCTGTTTCCGACTGTTCCACCTCTTCGTCTCCGGTCGTCCAACCCTCCACATCTCAGCAGCCAAGGGTTCAGGTTTCACCTCCGGATCAGCGTTGCTGGCGAGGTACAGTTCCTCCTGACGCCACCTCCAGTCTTCGGGTGGGTCCGGTAGCTAAGGGAGCTGACTCCTCACCTCAAGGTCTGCGCTCATGGTCTGTAGTTGTCCTAGAAACCTCCTCTTCTCCCATGGTGAGTCAGACAATCTCCACACGACGACGTTGCGACCGTCGTCAGCAAGAGGCTCCGGCCCAGCCCGTCCAAGAGGCTGCGACCCCGGTCCAGCCCATCCAAGAGGCTCCGCCCAGTCCGGCGCAGCCTGTCCAAGAGGCTCCGCCCAGTCTGGCGCCTCCAGGCCCAAAGTCGATGCCTCCAGGCCCAAAGTCGACGCCTCCTGTCTCAAAGTCGACGCCTCCTGTCTCAAAGTCGACGCCTCCTGTCTCAAAGTCGACGCCTCCTGTCTCAAAGTCGATGCCTCCTGTCTCAAAGTCGATGCCTCCTGTCTCAAAGGTCGATGCCTCCTGTCCAAGGGTCGACGCCTCCTGTCCAAGGGTCGACGCCTCCAGTCCAAGGGTCGACGCCTCCAGTCCAAGGGTCGACGCCTCCAGTCCAGAAGTCGACGCCTCCAGTCCAGAAGTCGACGCCTCCAGTCCAGAAGTCGACGCCTCCAGTCCAAGGGTCGACGCCTCCAGTCCAAGGGTCGACGCCTCCAGTCCAAGGGTCGACGCCTCCTGTCAAAGGGTCGACGCCTCCTGTCAAAGGGTCGACTCCTCCTGTCAAAGGGTCGACTCCTCCAGGCCAAGGGTCTACGCCTCCTGTCTCGAAGTCGACGCCCCCAGGCCAGAAGTCGACGCCTCCAGTCTCAAAGTCGACGCCTTCAGTCTCGAAGTAGACAGAAGTAGGCGTCTCCAGCTCTGAAGTAGGCATCTCCAGCTCTGAAGTAGGCGTCTCCAGCTCTGAAGTAGGCGTCTCCAGCTCTGAAGTAGAGGTCTCCAGCTCTGAAGTAGACGTCTCCAGCTCCAGCTCTGAAGTAGACGTCTCCCCGTCTCAATTCTCGACGTCCCCGTCACCAGTGTCCCAGTCCCCACAAGTGTTCCAGTCTCCCGAGTCTCAGGCTCAAGTCTCCCCACAAGTGTTCCAGTCCCCACAAGTGTTCCAGTCCCCACAAGTGTTCCAGTCCATCAAGTGTTCCAGTCTCCCGAGTCCCAGGCTTAAGTCTCCCCACAAGTGTTCCATTCCCCACAAGTGTCCCAGTCTCAAGTGTTCCAGTCCCTGTCCAAGTCTCAAGTGTTCCAGTCCCTGTCACAGTCTCAAGTGTTCCAGTCCCTGTCACAGTCTCAAGTGTTCCAGTCCCTGTCCCAGTCTCAAGTGTTCCAGTCCCTGTCCCAGTCGCACGTGCTCCATTCACTGTCCCAGTCTCAAGTGTTCCAGTCACAGTCCCAGTCTCAAGTGTTCCAGTCACAGTCCCAGTCTCCTGAGTCCCCTGTGTTCCAGTTTCCTGAGTGCCTTCCTCCTCCTCCTCCTCCTCCAAAGCCCCCGATCCCTAGAGTTTCCTGTTCCTGCCTCCTGGTTCCCCGTCACCGGCCCCCCAGAGTTTCCTGGTCCCGCCTCCTGGTTCCCTGTCGCTGGCCCCCAAGACTTCCCTGTTCCCGCCTCCTGGTTCCCCGTCGCCAGCCCCCCAGAGTCCCCTGGTCCTCCTCGCCCGCCCTTAAGGGTGGTTTTTGTTTTGGTCCTTCCTCTCCCGCCCTGTGGTGTCTCATGTCTTGTTTTTGTCTTGTCTTTTGCTTGTGGTGTTTGTCTGTCATGTGGGCGTCTGGTATCTGCCCTTAGAGGGAGGATACTGTCATGGTCTGTGTCTGAGTCTCACCTCATGTGTCTCCTGTTGTCCTCAGTCGTCTCTAGGTGCTCCTTTTGTGTCTTCTAGTGCCCTCATGTGTCGTGTATGCATCTTCCTCATGTGTCTCCTGGTGTACCCCATTTGCCCTCTAGGTTTCCTCCCTCAGACTTCCCTCTCCCAGGTCCTGTGCTCTTTTGGCCCCCTCTTAGCCACGCCCCTGTAGTTTCTTTCTGTAGTGTTTTCCTTTAGTGTCAGCTTCCCCTTAGAATATTAGTTATGGTTCATGCCTTCTGGTCTTTTGTTTTCTCTCTTAGGTCATTTTCCTTTGTTACAGCCTTTCATTATTTAGTGTGTTTTTCCCACCAGTGTTTTCTTCCTCTTCCCTGAGTTAGTAATTGTGTTCACCTGGTCCCTCTCCCCGCACACCTGCAATTCATCTCCCTCTCATCTTCCCAGTCTATATAAGCCCTGTCTTGTCTCTCTGTGTTTGTTGGTTCATTGTCTTATGTGTTGTGTTGTTTGTTCCCCTCTCGAGTCTCTCTGAGTCCCTGCTCATGTGTTGAGCTTAGTTAATTTTGAGTTTTTACAAGCTTTTGAGTATCAGCCTTATTTTGTGCTTTGGACTTTTCAGCACATCCGCCTTAAATAAAGGAATGGTTTTTCTTAAGACCTCTCCTGCCTTTGAGTCGTTGTGGGTACTTCTGCATCCTGGGTCCAACCTCCTCTCCCCAACGTGACAACAACTTGAAAAAACTCAATTTGCATAATCTATTTATAATTAGGTCAAAAACAAAACGGGGAGTTATCCAAACAGATGAAGATATTAGACCTTTTTTGGCTAATTTAAACATAGTTTGTTAGCCCAGAAATCTAGACCAGTGGTTCCAAAAGATTGCAGGGGGTCCCCACAAACTTGTCTTTACTGAGGCTGTGAGGTTACCAAGATTTTATTTGTAAAAATTACATTGATAAAATCCCAATAACACACCCTACAGTATAATCTAAACTCATAACTCTGTATGTCTGTATAAAGTTTTTAAATGATCACGTGTGTGTATGTGTGTAGGAGTTGTGGTTGGAGGTCCTGGCTGGTCTTGGACACGAGCAAGGGGGTCCTCAAGGAAAAATGTTTGGGAACCACTGATCTAGACCTAGATTTAGATCTAGATTGTAATTTCAGTAAAAGTTTCTCTCTCTGGGCCTCAGGACTGATGACTAAGGCCCTGTCCACACGTAGCCGGGGATCTGCCAAAACGTAGATATTTTTCTACGTTTTGACCTGTCATCCACACGAAAACGGAGTTTTTTCACACGAAAACGGATCTTTTTAAAAACTCCGGCCAAAGTGAAGATCTGCGTTTTCTCCGTTTTGGGTGTCTGCGTGTGGACGGACAAAACCGGAGTTTTAAGGTCCGCAACGTCACTTTCCGCGACAAAAAAATGCTGACATCACGTGTGCGACCTGTGTTTACACTAGCCGGCATCATGGAAGCCTTCAGAGCTGCGCTCTGTCACTACCCGATCCATCAATTGTCCAAGCGCTTTCTGCTTGTTTGTTTTTGCAAGCAGAATTACTGCTCCTTGCGGAAGACCACAGACGAAGGACGAGGTTAAGAACGGGGGAAGTACTGCCGCCTACAGGTCTGGCATGTCCTTAACAACGTATTTATCCGGGTACGTGTGGACAGAGTTTTTTTTTTAAACGCGGTGGTGTGGATGCAAGTTTTTGGAGAGGCGGATATTCGTTTTTAAAAAACCCCGGCTACGTGTGGACTAGGCCTGAATCTTCAGTTTTGTCCTGGTTGAGCTGGAGAAAGTTTCCTGCCATCCAGGATTTAATGTCTAAAATGCAATTAAAAAGTGTGTCCATTGGCCGTGTGTCATCAGGAGATACGGGGATGTACAACTGTGTATCATCAGCATAACTGTGAAAGTTGACTCCTTGTCTCCTGATGACACCGCCAAGAGGGAGCATATAAAGGTTAAAAAACACTGGGCCTAAAACTGAATCTTGAGGCACACCGCATGTAATCCCATGGACCCTAGAGGAACAGGTATCTAAACTCACCATAAAAGACCGGTCTGTGAGGTAAGAGGTGAACCATCTGTGGACAGCACCAGAGAGGTCGTTTCAAACGGGTTAAAAGAATAGTGTGGTCTACTGTATCAAAGGCAACACAGATCCAGCAGAACCAACACGCTTCTGTTCATCATGTACTGTGGTTCACCCTAAAACCAGACTGAAATTTCTCTAGGACATCCTAAAATCATTTAGTTGAAATAAAACCTACTTTTCTACAATTTTGCTTAAAGAGCAAGTAACGCCTAGTTTAACTTTTTTTTTTTTTTTTTTTTTTGCTGATTACCTGTAAAGGTGAATGTCTAATGGTGCTGTACTCGTGTAATCATTCGTGTGGCAGTTTAGTGCAACTTTCTTTAAATTTAATATATCTGCCCAAAACCATAATTCTATCTCCATCTTCAGGTTAAACTCTGCTCAACATTTATGTAGAACTAGCTGCGGCTGATGGCAAAGCAAATGACTACGTGGCTGCACTGCACTGGTCTCCAGGTGAGGCAGCCGCACCTCCACCTGGCTCAGCCACTCACCTGCTGATTTGACACGTTGGCTCTCGAAGCCGTTCGCCTCCTTGAAAAAAATGCCCTCCTCCCCTTTTCATCTAATGATCGCGTTTAACAGGAAATCCTCCAGAATGCTGCAGAATCTGTGTCTGCTTTTCTCCTGAGCGGTAAGTCTTGAGTAAGTGCGTGCTTATGTGCACGCACGAGTGCGCACGTGCTCGTTAACAACTAATTTTTGGATAGAGAAACTCCGACAGCACACGCAAGGGGGTTGAGGGGGGTGCGGTCCGCCAGGAGACGCCTCTTTCAGAAGCGTTTTCCTAACAGGAAGTGTGGATGAAATACGTCTCCACCCATGCCTTGACCCTCACTTTAAGAATGGTTAGTTAGATACCGCTCAATAATTGTTTAAATCGTTAAAATCTAAATAGGTGGCAGGAAAGACCACCGTCTGAAGTGAGCAATTCATCAGGGTTAAAATGTCATCAATGCTGTCCAGCTGCATGCAGACACGACTTAAGATTCCGCACCATGACTGAGCTCTTTCTATGGGTCGTTGCCAGACTACATGTCAATCAATCAATCAGGTTTATTTATAAAGCGCTTTTCAAACAAAGTGCTACTCAAAGTGCTGTACAAAATGACCCCAGATTCCCATAACAGGTTAAAAACATTAAGACACATGCAAACACACAAACACACACACACAAAATTATATTTGGCTGAGTCCAGATGAGCAAAGTAAGGTAAGGCACGGAAACGCCATCAGAGGAGCCGTCTGCCCCGGCAGCATCAGGTCTTCCACACTAAGTCAGGGCGCTCAGAGGAGGGGGAGCGTAGACCCCCACCTCCACTTAAACACCACCTATAGAGCGCCCAGGAAGCTACAGTCGACCACCGCCCCCGGGGCAGAGGGCCCCTGCAGAGGAAACACTGGATTAAAATGAGTAAAAATATAATAAAAGAGCTAATGTAAGGGACAAAAGTTAGAAAATAAGTAATCATGTAAAACGAGAAATAAAACTATAGAACATATTTAGATAAAAGCTAACCTAAAAAGGTGGGTCTTGAGCCTGGACTTAAAAACATGAACGTTCTCTGCGGCCCTGAGGTCCTCTGGCAGCTCGTTCGAGAGGCGAGGGCCGTAATACTGGAAGGACGCCTCGCTAAGAGTGTGTGTCCTGACTTTAGGGATGACCAGGAGACGCATGTCAGAGGAGCGCAGAGGCCGTGAGGGTTCATATGGTGAAAACAGTTCTGAGAGATAAGAAGGCCCAAGACCATTAAGACACAAACACCATTAGAAGAACCTTAAAATTGATCCTGAAACATACGGGGAGCCAATGAAGTGATTCTAAAACCGGTTTAATGTGCTCCCGCCTCCTGGTCTTCATTAGGACACGTGCTGCCGAATTTTGTAGAAGTTGTAAACCTGAGATGCTCTTTTTGGGAAGACCAGAAAGCAGGGCATTACAGTAGTCTATTCTACTGGTGATAAAATTCAATTCAATTCAATTTTATTTATATAGCGCCAAATCACGACAAGAGTCGTCTAAAGGCACTTCACATAATAAACATTCCAATTCAGGTCAGTTCATTAAGCCAATCAGAAATAATGTTTCCTATATAAGGAACCCAGCATATTGAATCAAGTCACTGACTAGTGTCAGTGACTTTACAGCAATCCTCATACTAAGAAAGCATAAAGCGACAGTGGAGAGGAAAACTCCCTTTTAACAGGAAGAAACCTCCAGAGAATCCTGGCTCAGTATAAGCAGCCATCCACCACGACTCACTGGGGATGGAGAAGACAGAGCAGACACACACACACACACACACACACACACACACACACACACACACGCGCGCGCACACACACGCACACACGCACACACACACAAGACAACGTAATGTGTCTTTGGTTATATTGTGATTTCTTAGTAAATATTCTATTTGGTGAGAGATAAACTTTATTGTATTTATCCTAGTGGATCTATAATTAAACGATAAACTAGTAGTAACACATCCAATGTCAAGGAAAGCAAAAAGTTATTATCAGAAGAGTGAGAAAGTTTAAGTGGTTAGCAGCAGTGTGCTAGACGATGGCCCCCTCCACGAGGCCACCACAGCTCAGCAGATCATCACTGTAGCTTCTTCTGGGGAGAAAAACACTTGGAGAAAAAATAAAGTTAACAGCTGAAATTGCAGAAAATAATACAGTTAAAGAGCAGATTGTAGAAGAAAGTAGTCAAGTGTGAGAAGTGGTCAGTGTATCCTCCAGCAGTCTAAGCCTATAGCAGCATAACTACAGAGATAACTCTGGATAATCTATCCTATTTAGATGGAGGCATGTTGGAGGCAGGGCAAGGGAGAGCCGTCTTTACCGACTGTACACTCCACCTCCCTGTACTCCCCCACTTGTCCAGATCTAATCTAACATCAGATTTTAACCATAGGCCCTATCAAATAAAAATGTTTTAAGCCTAGTCTTAAAAGTAGACAAGGTGTCTGCCTCACGGACTAAAGCTGGGAGCTGGTTCAACAGGAGAGGAGCCTGATAACTAAAAGATCTGCCTCCCATCCTAATTTTAGATATTCTGGGAACCACCAGTAAACCTGTAGTCTGAGAGTGAAGTGCTCGATTAGGAACCTATGGAACAATCAGATCACTGATGTATGATGGAGCTTGATTATTAAGAGCTTTGTATGTGAGAAGAAGGATCTTAAAATCTATTCTGAATTTAACAGGTAGCCAATGTAGAGAAGCTAAGACAGGAGAGATATGACCTCTCTTTTTAATTCTCATCAGAACTCTAGCTGCAGCATTTTGGACAAGCTGAAGACTTTTAACTACATTCTGTGGACTTCCTGAGAGTAATGAATTACAGTAATCCAGTCTTGATGTAATAAATGCGTGAACTAGTTTTTCAGCATCACTCCTGGAAAGGATGCTTCTAATCTTAGCAATACTCCGAAGGTGGAAAAAGGAAATCCTACAAACCTGATTTACCTGGGATTTGAATGACATGTTCTTGTCAAAGATAACACCAAGGTTCCTTACTTTGTTCTCGGAGATTAATGTAATGCCATTCAGGTCAGGCGATTGACTAATTTCCTTTTCTGGATTTCTGGTCCAAAGATGAGAACGTCTGTCTTGTCTTGATTTAAAAGCAAAAAGTTTAGAGGCATCCAATTTTTATGTTATATAGTAAAAAGAAGTGGTCCAAGCACTGAACCCTGTGGTACTCCACAAGTAACCCTGGAGTATGAAGATGATTTGTCTGTACATTTACAAAATGAAATCTGTCAGACAGGTAGGATTTAAACCAGCCTAACGCTGCTCCTTTGATCCCTACAACATGTTCAAGTCTTTCTAAAAGAACATTGTGATCAACTGTGTCAAAGGCAGCACTGAGATCTAACAAGACTAGAACAGACACAAGATTCTTATCTGAGACCATGAGAATATCATTTGTAACTCTCACTAATGCAGTTTCAGTGTTGTGATACTCTCTAAAACCAGACTGAAATTCCTCAAACAGAGCATTAGTGTTTAAATGCTGACATACTTGCAGTAGCGGTTTCAGGCACGGGCAGACAGGGCAATTGCCCGGGGCGGCATTTTTTCATGACACAAAAGGGGCGCACAAGCGCTGAGTAAAAAAAAAAAAAAAAAAAAAAAAGGAAATCTGCGCTGCACCGAGGTTTTCTATTATCTGTCATATGACAGAGTCTGGATTGGAAACAGCAAGTTGGCGCCCCCTGCAGCTGCAGGCGCTCCTGCTGACTGAGAACGTTCACGTGCACCGTGTGTCTATGAAGAACAGGAAGGGGAGGGGTGCGGCAGGGGAATTCACCTCTGCGTCTTTCCCAAATGAAATGAGCGCAAAATGAGCGTGCAGGGGCTGAATCAACTGTATTAACATGGCTAAAGTCAATCACATCTTAACGTTCTTCCATATTTATTCATAATATCATAAACACAGGCCTATCATTCTTTCAGGTTTCTCTGAATTGTGTGAAATGGCCGAATAAAAAAGGAAAAACAAAACGATTTTGTGGTCACACCCCCATCAAGGTCAAATAGTTTAGTCCTGACTAAAGGAAACTTACTGAGTCAGGAGCCAAACAGAAGAGATGAACATAAAAAGGCTAAAACCACCAGGTGCCCCATTCAGGGGGAAAAAAAAGAAAAAAGAGGAGAAAGATAAAGGTATGCTCTCATGATGCATGTTGCATGATGCATGTTTAACGGTTAAATGCGGTCAACTAATTGCTAACAGAGCTAATAGGGCTGAAATATTGAAACGAATATTCAAATGGTTCGAAAAAAGTCCTTGAATCGTTTTTTACTGATTCAAACTAGGATTTGTTAAATGCTCACTGCAGCCTGTGGCCTGCCTGAACAACAACAAACACATGTTGATCATGTTCACATAATAATAAATAAAACAACTCTACAAGCAGAAGAAAACACCCCAGTCACCACTAACTATCCTGTTTATTTATTGCAGATGGCTGCACTGATTATTTTTACATGATTTGTTCTGTAAAAGTTGGCATTTTTGGTAGTCTACAGTTTTTTTATGTCAGTTTAAATTACAATTTCAGAGGCAATTCTAAAATATTATGGATCATGATAAAGATCTATTGGAGATCTACCCCAACTTTTGGACTGCTCTGCCAGTCACTGTGGCTCAAGCTGAGAGGAGCTTTTCAAAACTTGATCAAGTCATACCTGAGGTCAACTAAGTTTCAGGGGCGGCTCGCTAACCTGGCTCTGATTAGTATCAATCACTCAGTAGGGGAGCAGATTTCATATGATGACATTATTGATGACTTTGCATCAAGGTTAGGTTTTAATTTTAGTTTGTGTTTTCTGTTCTAAGTGCAATGCTGTAGTGATTATCTTTAGTTTGTTATGTGTGAAATATTTTTGCTATTTAGAATATTTATTATCTATTATGTTCATATATTCTTAATATTTAGTTATTGTTTGTTTTTGTATATTTGATTCTATATATTTTGATACAGTATATAATGTATAGTGCTTTACATTCTGACAACTTCATAGTAATTAATGTAAATATGTGCAACTTAGAAAAATGAATGTTCAATAGTCGTTCTAATAAAACATGCCTGTTTGTAGAAAACATGCGTGTGTTCATGCAGGTGGGGTGGTGTGGTGGTGGGGGGGGGGGCGGTTTGGGGGGGGGGGGGGCGCTCGAAGGGGGCCTCGCCCGGGGAGTAATTTGATGTAGAACTGCCACTGTATACTTGGATGGCCACTATTTTCTCCAGGACTTTGGATAAAAATGGAAGGTTAGATATTGGTCTATAATTCATTGGGTCATCTGGATCCAGAGAAGGCTTCTTAAGTGAAGGTTTGATTACAGCAACCTTAAAATCCTGTGGTACATACCCATTTACTAAGGATAGATTGATTATATCTAGAATGGGGGCAGTAACCAAAGGAAATGCTTCTTTAAATAATTTGGTTGGGATTGGGTCTAAAATGCAAGTTGAAGGTTTAGATGAAGCTAATATTTTTGATAACTCTGAAAGCTCAACTGGATCAAAACAGTTCAAACACAGATGAGGTTCTACAGTCCCTTCTGAAGCTGCCTCACTTACTGAGGAAGAAGAAATCACATTAGGGAGGATGCTAAAGATTTTGTTTCTAATAGAATTAATTTTACTTGTAAAAAATCCCATGAAGTCATTGCTGCTGAGGGCTAAGGGAATAGATGGCTCAGAGCTATGATTCTGTGTAAGTTTGGCAACTGCACTGAGAAGAAATTTAGGATTATTCTTATTCTTCTCAATTAATGCTGAGAAATAAGCAGTTCTAGTTTGTCGAAGCTTATTTTTATAAAGCACAAGACTATTTTTCCAGGGTAGGTAGGCCTCCTCATGGTGCGTAGAGCGCCATGTTCTCTCCAATTTCCTAGAGTTTTGTTTTAAGGCTCGTAGATGAGAGTTAAACCAGGGAGCCAACTTCCTGTCCCTAATTACCTTCTTTTTTAAAGGGGCAACATCATCTAATGCCACACGTAAAGAGGAATTAACATGATGAACTAAGGGATCAATTTGTGAGGGGCTAGAACTGAAAATATTGCCCTCTGCTACGTTCCTCTGAGACGCTGAGGACAGTAAAGATGGAACAGTTGATTTAAAAGATGCAACAGCGTTGTCAGATAGAGACCGACTATAGTGAAATTTACTTTCATGTCTCGAGAACTCGGTTATAAAAAACCTCCTAAAAGCATGCATCAGCATCTCCGTATTGGCCCAAGAGAGAATGGGGCGGACTCTGGCGATGTTCTTAAGATGGTAAAAACATGTAAAGGGATGGGTAGTCAGGCTAATAGTTTGTATGTGTTGTGAAGGACTGTGTGTCAATTTATGTTTTAAGAGAACCATTCTTAAGTGTTTATGTATGAACATTAAAAATAACTGACTCACTTTTTTTACATATTCTCCTGAATGGCCTTTGTTTGAAGAAATTAAGATCGGACAAGACTGATGAGCTAACTGCTAGTCAAAACAGTCAAGCGTTGGTGCTGTGATAAAACAGCTTTAATATTTACCTTTAGAGCTTTTTAGGGCAGAAAAAAGAGCTACTGGGTCAGAATTTACATGCACTTATATAGTAGGCATGTTTTGTGCATGATTGTTAGATGGGAGAAAATATGTTGTCAGGTTTATTTTTAGTGTTTTTCACAAAGATTTTCAGTATTTCTCTGAAGAGTCGGACATGTGTTTCAGAGACAGAATGTTAAGTGTTTCTGCTCAAGTCACACACACACGCACACACACACACACACACACACACACACACACACACACACACACACACACACACACTCCTTTTTAACTCAGCCCTATTATCCCCCAGCCAGGCTTTCAACCAGCCTTTTTATTGCTGCCCATAATTTTTACCACTCCACATAATGTGTGAGGTCTTATAATTTGTTGCCTTTTTACACTCAGGGAAGAGCGGCGGCACAAATAGGCTGAATCAAAGCTGTTTCTGTATCTGTGTGATGATGCCATCCTAGCAGCAGAGTGGAAACTCAAACAGTGGCCATCGGAGTTGGGTGCCCGCTGAGCCCACCTCCTCCCACTCCCAAAAACATAAAAGTCTCCTCAGCAAACCTGCTGGAGCCTGACATCAAAATAATCCAGCCTCTACCTGGTTTCCACTGACTGTTTCAGAGTGTTGGAGTGCCAGTGGCTGTCGCCACCCTGCTGCATCTCATGAGGGATGCCTCTTGTTGCTGAGCCTCTGTTTTTAGACCTGTTTGGCGTTCTCTGAGTGTGGTTAAATTCATGTTTTTTGCTCAGGCTCGTCTAGTCTGCAAACAGCCTCCCACCCACGGCTGCTGTTTGCCAACTCTGTCAGAGGAGTTCAGAATGTCAGAGCCTGCTGAGTGCCAAATAATGCTACTTGACATCAACACCAGCCCCTCTTGGGCCTGCAGAGCCTTAGTGAGGAGAAAATGGGTTTTCTCCACTTGTTTAATAAGAGAAGAATATATTTAAAAGCACAAACCTCTGGGTCACATTACAAGATTTTTCCATTGTGAGGAATAAGACGTGGGGGTTGTCTGTGGTTTTTCACAAGGCATGAGCGGAGCATCAATTCAAACACACAAATCAACGTTCTGAATGTTAGACATTAAACAATTCTTCATATTTTTTATTCAGAGCATCATGTCCTTGTGGAAAATCCAGCGTAAAGGGTTCACGGTGTGACGGTGGACAGAGACGAAGGCCATGATGGACAAACACCGAGCGTGGCACCAGCAGCGGAGAGAAGGGGGACTCTGGGTCTGACTCCAGGACCAGGCCAGCTCTGATATGGAAACTAAACAGTACCCTCTGTTGGAGGCAGCAGAGATTGCGTGTGGAGGGTCCCGGTCCAGTCGGAGGACAGATTAAACATCCATCTGTGGACTTTACCTCCTTCTGAAACACTTAATGTGCTTAAATCTGATGTCTCCTCTTTAATCCAGTCAGCATGACTGAGACTGACCTTCAGATTTACACGATTACACACATGTTTAATGTAACTGGTTTGACTGAACTTTAATTAAAAGTTCCTTGTGAGGAAGAAGCATACAATTATGGGATGTTGGAGGTCCTATGACCACTGGGCCCAGCGGCTGCAGAAGAAAGACTGAAAGTTTAAGTTTCTGGTTTTATAATTTAACTGAGGACACTCATAAAACAAGACAGTTACAACATAAAACAAATAGATTAAATAATTAATGTCCCTCTTCATGCTTAAACAGTTGCTCCCACTAATTGTAAGCAGTTAAAATCTTGATTTTAATTTGATCATTATTTTCTTACTGAGTTGTTTTTATTGCCGTTTTAACTGAAATTGGCACTTAAAGTTTAAAATAGTTGTTTCTTATTTCAGTTTTAGCCTTTGTTTACTTTTGTTCCTGCAGCCCTGGTTTCATTGAACAACAAACAGTGTTGGTTTTCATAAAGTTTGATCCTCTGTGTTTTTATACTGTTTCTATGGTTACTGGAGTACAATTTCATGCATTTATTACATTTCAGTGATTTCTATAAACAATTATTGTAAGTTTATGCAGAAAATCTATATTTGTAGTGTTGGATGTTATTTTTGTACGCTTCTGCAGGTCAACGTGACATGCTGCTGGTAACCCTCTGGTCCAAATCACAGCTGTCGATAGATCTGCATCCTCATCAATGCTCTTGGTCTGTTGAACTTTGAGGGTTTTTGTTTGTCCTCCTGTGGGATGAAGGTCTGGGCAGTTTCACGGATATGAATCCGAAAGTCAGATATTTTATCCGTCTGGCTTGGTGCTCCATCACCAAACTGCTATTGGATGCTTGGAGGAGTTCCTCTGGGATGATGTTTAGGTACCATTATTTATTCATTCTCCATGCACACACACACACACACACACACACACACACACACACACACACAGACACACACACACACACACACACACACACACACACACACACACACACACACACACACACACACACACACACACACACACACAAACAAACACACACACACACCTTTTGTTTAAAATGAAGATCATAAAAAACAGTCCAGTTTGAACATTTTGCTAACAGGTTAAGTACTAAAATAGTTTGCTAAAAGCAGCTTGAAGATGGAAAGAGAAGAGTGGGCGGCACTGGACTGCTGTCATATCTCCGTCACTGCGGAGTGAGGCAGAGCCACGCCTCTGTTGTGATGCTTACAAGACGGAGGAGGTTCAAATTACGGGGGAGCTAAGGGGAGCCCGGCTCACCCGAAAGGTGCATCGCCCCTCCTGTGCTCTGGTGACTTCACTTTGTCGGTGTGGCCGGCACGCAGCACGCACTCCGCAAATTTTTCCACCTGGTAGATCCTTTTGAACAGCTTAGTTCAAAAGTAACTCATGACGTGTAAATATAGGAAGCAAAGCAGCAGTTTTTCTGTAGGACTGAGAGGAGATGCAGGAAGATCAGAGACAGACAGGACAGAAAAACAGTCACATAAAAAACAAGAAAACAAAAAGTGTTTGAAAAGGAAAATCTAAGTAGGTTTATCCCACTACATGTTTTTAACTTAAAGCAATAATTTATAACCATGTAATATTTTTATACTTGATACAATTCAGATCACCTTCAAAAGTCAGACCCACACCCAGGGCTGTTACAAGGCATTTCGGGGGCAAAGGCAAGACTGAAGCCCCTCGTCTCACTGGGCTCCCTCGGAAGCCTCTGTGTAATCCGTACCCTGGTTCCAGCCATGGAGAATGCCAGGAGTCAAGCTAGATCACAACTTTCCTCCCATTTAATAGTTTTTGGTCACATGGCAGTACCAGGCCTGCTATGCGCCTCAGAGGCAGGATGCCTCTTAAACCATTTACTGTGCATCTCATGAGGCTGCAGCAGGTCAGAATAAAGACCAGGAGGTGGGTTTTCATGTCCATGTCTCCCGAGAGACAACCCCTCAAAGCTCACCATATAATGAGTGCTGAACAGATTAATAAGGTCCTCGCTTTATTTCCTCAGGGAGATTATGGGTAAATTCAGGGCCGGATTATCATTACAGGGTCCCCTGGGCCCAATGCCCCCCACCCCCACCCCCACCACCACCACACCACACCCGGCCTCCCCCAACATTACTGTCACCCAGTAGCACTTTTTAGACATTTCATAACATTGTCAATATTAAAAGTCGCTGTATGTTGATACAAAAGCATTTACCTACAGGTCAAAATAGTTTTAAAACCTAATCACAAACACTCATACCTAATGATTTTCCTGTTGTGCCTCACTAATTTGTCTTTCTTCCTCTGTCCTCTCTCTTTTCTCCTCTTTTTCTGTCTCTCCTTTGCTCACAGTGCTCCTGTCTTCTCTTCTGTCTGTACAAACAAAAATGTTGTCAATCTGTGGGACAGTGGGGGCGAGTGAGTCTGCTGTAAAAGAGATCCCACTGTCAAACTACAACAGAAAGTAATGCAGGATTATTAAAAAAATTATACTGTTATTGAAAAGTTAGCAAAGATTAAATGTCTGCACATCCTCCTCTTGTCTCCTGTCTCCTTCCTCCTCTTGTCTCCTGCTTCCTTCCTCCTCTTTTCTCCTGTCTCCTTCCGCCTCTTGTCTCCTTCCTCCTCTTGACTCCTGTCTCCTTCCTCCTCTTGTCTCTTGTCTCCTCTTGTCTCCTGTCTCCTTCCTCCTCTTGTCTCCTGTCTTCTTCCTCCTCTTGTCTCCTGTCTTCTTCCTCCTCTCGTCTCCTTCCTCCTCTCGTCTCCTGTCTCCTTCCTCCTCTGTCTACTGTTTCCTTCCTCCTCTTGTCTCCTGTCTCCTTCCTCCTCTCGTCTACTGTTTCCTTCCTCATCTCGTCTCCTGTTTCCTTCCTCCTCTCGTCTCCTGTCTCCTTCCTCCTCTTGTCTCCTGTTTCCTTCCTCCTCTTGTCTTCTGTCTCCTTCCTCCTCTTGTCTTCTGTCTCCTTCCCCCTCTTGTCTCCTGTCTCCTTCCTCCTCTTGTCTCCTGTTTCTTTCCTCCTCTTATCTTCTGTCTCCTTCCTCCTCTTGTCTCCTGTTTCCTTCCTCCTGTAGCATCCAGCAATGGTCAGTTTAGGTACAGCCTGACCTTCCACCATCTATTCATCGTCTGGTCAGAAAGGAGACACAACATTGCATGTGTTCCCTTTAAACAAGTCTGCCTTCACACCAGCTGGGATTCAGACTCCACCAGTCTAAATCATAACATTAACTTACTTTCCTCAAGGTCTCAGCTCCAGAAGAAAGAAGACCCAGCTCGGATCAGTTGCTAAATGCAAGTGTAGTGTCCTGTTGCAGAGTGTAGCAACTCTGAGTAAACACCAAGCTAAACCTTTGTCAAACAATACAGGAGTCAGAGTAGAGTTGACTTTTTACTCTTAGAACCTTCATTTGACAAGCGGTGAAAACTGTAATTGAAAAGAAATACAGAATAGAATAAATGATCATGTTTACATAAATATTGCCTCACAAACTAACTCAAAATATGACTTTACATAATTGTATTAGCCTGAGCAAAGAAAATGACCATCAAACAAATACCTCTTTTAACATGTACAAATCAATCATTGTGAAATACAAATAAAATAGTTCTGTTTTTTAACAACTACAGCCATTTATGCTTTTTTAACATCTTCATCATGGAGTTTAAACACTTACGGCGTTGCCTGAACAATATTCCCAAGTGGATGGCTGTGGATAAGCCTCAGAGCATGACCGCATGACACTCTCACTCTCAGAGCAGCCAAGAAGAGGAAGTAAACAGGAAATCAACCAATGCATGTAACCCAGCAGGAAGTGAGGTCATTAATAAGTTCACCTTCAAAATAAAATCTTCCCATTTAACATTTTTAACCTCTTCACTGTTCTTTGTAACTTAAAAGCATATAAATGGATAACTTTAAATGAAACATACAATATAAATGACATAAATGCCTTTTGAGGCGTCACACTCCCCGCCTGGCCTATGTGAGGTCACTGTGAATGTGAATGGGTACAAATGACTGTCCTTAAATTAGTCCTTAGGCAGAAGTAGAACCACTTCCGCAACTGGCCTCAAGAAAGTTCTAGCATCACCTTGGTCGGCTGTTTTGAGCTCAACCTTCCTCACATGTCCATCCTTCCCAGGAAAGGTTGCCCTAACCACAGCCAAGGGCCAGCAGTTGCGGACAGTCTGTTTGTCTCTGAGGAGAACCAAATCCCCAACTTGAAGGTTTCTGCGTGGCACTGTCCATTTTTGTCTTTGCTGTAGAGATGGTAAGTATTCTCGGCTCCAACGGGCCCAAAACTGGTTAGCGAGCGCTTGAACTTGCCTCCATTGTTTCGTGAAGAGGTCCTTGTCAATGAAATCTCCAGGAGGAGGTGGAACTCCTGATTTTTGTGTGAGGAGCATAGCCGGTGAAAGAATAAAAGGTTGGTGTGGGTCCGTAGACACAGGTAGGAGTGGACGTGCATTGATGATGGCTGTGATTTCTGCCATTAGCGTTGACAGTACTTCGTGAGTTAGGTGACTCTTCTGCTGCAAAAGCATTGAATCAAGGATCCTCCTAGCAACACCTATCATCCGTTCCCATGAACCTCCCATGTGGGAAGCATGTGGAGGTCCGAAGTTCCAGGTACATCCTTGCTTGCCAAGGTACCTCTGTACAGTATTGTCCATCTCCAGCTCCTTGCTAGCTCCAATGAAGTTGGTCCCGCAATCAGAATAGAGTTGCATTGCAGGGCCCCTGAGAGCAAAGAAACGTCTAAGAGCGTTTATACAGCTGGATGCGTCCATAGACTCAATCAACTCAATGTGGACAGCCCTTGAACTCAAACAACTAAACATCATGGCCCACCGTTTGCTCTCTGCCTGTCCTCCTCTGGTGCGTCTGGTTACAACAGACCAAGGTCCAAAGACGTCTAGCCCAACATATGTGAATGGAGGGCAAACTTTGAGACGTTCCGGCGGTAAGTCAGCCATGCGTTGTTCTTCCAGTCTCCCACGCAGCCTCCGGCACATTACGCATTTGTGGAGGACTGAATTGATCAGTCGCTTACCACCCAAAATCCACAGTCCAGCTGCCCTTACTGCACCCTCAGTGAGATGTCGACCCTGATGTCTCACTTGCTCATGGTGATGTCGCACAAGCAGTACGGAAATGTGACTGTCTTTGGGAAGGATTACTGGGTTCTTTTCTTCACATGTGAGTTGAGAATGTTTCAGTCTGCCTCCAACACAAATGAGGTTACTCTCCAAAGTTGGACTGAGTTTATGCAAAGGGCTGTTTGTGGGCACCGCTTTGTTTACTTGGAGAGCTGACCGTTCCTTGGCAAAGGCCGGCCTTTGTGCTGCTTGCAAAATGACACATTTTGCTTGAGCTATTTCATCCACATTACGAGGTAAGTGACACATATGCCATCCTGTACACCTGTTGTTCTGGTTTGACTGTTTGTGAGATCTTGCCATATGGATAAGAAATGCCACTGCTCGCAGTAGAGATGTAAAGGTTGAGAAACGATGAAAACGGTCAGGGTTAAGTACAGGTTCCTCCAGCTGAGTAGTGTAGGTGTGTACCTGTGGTCGAATCTCTGAGTCATTGCCTGGGTCAATGAGCTCAAACTTCTCACCAGTTTGTGCTGTTTCTGCAGATAACTGATGCAGGAATGAAGGTCCAGTGAACCACGAACTTTGTGCAAGATGGGATGCAGGTAAAGATCTGGATGCATGGTCTGCAGGGTTTTCGTCCGTGCGTACATAATGCCATTGTTCTGGTCTGGAAGACTGCCGGATACGTTGAACTCTGTTGTGGACATAAGTGTAGAAGCGTTTTGTTGTATTATAAATGTACCCCAGCACAACCTTACTGTCCGTGTAGAACCTGACAGCATCCAATTTCAGATCCAGCTCCTCTCGGATAAGATCCGCCATTTCTACTGCAAGGACAGCAGCGCAGAGTTCGAGTCTCGGGATGGTGGGTTCAGACTGGGGTGCTAATTTGGCTTTGCCCATAACAAATCCTACCTCCACTTTGCCATCCTCCTGACTGGCTCTCAAGTAGGCGATGGCCCCAATGGCCATGGTCGAGGCATCCGAGAATACACACAACTCTGTGTGCACAGCTTTGGTGAGTGAGGCTGATGCATATGCACGTGGCACATGAAGCTCCTTTAGGACTTGAAGAGAATCTCTCCAGGTTTCCCATTTCTTCAGCTTGTCTTCTGGGAGAGGTATATCCCAGTCGTTCAACTCCGAAGTAAGTTCCCTAAGAAGGGCTCGTCCCTCGATTGTGACAGGTGCCAACATACCCATAGGATCAAAAACACTGTTGACAGTGGAGAGGACACCACGTCGGGTGAAAGGTTTGATAATAGTTGATGCAGAGAATGTGAATGTATCTAATCCAATCTCCCACAGCAAGCCCAAGCTGCGCTGCATAGGTGGTGTCTCGCCACTCAAATCCAGATCTTTGATGAGTGGGACACAATCTTCTGGTGGGAAAGCTCCAGTGACTGCTGGACCGTTTGACACAAACTTGTGCAAGCGCAGGTTTGATTCAGCAAGTGAAGCCTGAGTTCGTTGGAGAAGGTTGATAGCTTCCACTTCAGATGGGAGAGACACCAAGCCATCATCAACATAAAAGTGCCTTTCCACAAACTTCACCGTGTCAGTACCATACTTCTCTGCACCTTCGGCAATGGCTCTTCGCAGACCATAGATAGCCACAGCTGGGGATGGTGAGTTGCCGAAAACGTGGACCTTCATTCGGTAGTCGATAACTGCCTTTTTGGGGTCGTTGTCCTCATGCCACAAAAACCGGAGGAAGTTGCGGTGATTTCCATGAACCAGAAAACAGTGAAACATTTGTTGAATGTCAGCGAGGATTGCTACTCTCTCTTTTCGGAAGCGTAGAAGGACACCCAAGAGAGAATTGTTGAGGTCGGGTCCAGTCAGAAGCACATCGTTGAGTGAGACCCCACAGTACTGAGCGCTGGAATCGAAAACCACCCTGATTTGGTTGGGCTTTTGTGGGTGGTATACCCCAAATGATGGAAGAAACCAGCACTCTTCATCTTCCCTCAAAGGTGGTGCCACCTCTGCATGACCATTGGCAATGATCCTCTCCATGAATGCCACATATTGTTTCTGCATCTCAGGTTTCCTCCTGAATTGGCATTGCAAGGATTCAAACCTCTTAACCGCATGTTCTTTATTATTCGGCAAACGTCGCCGTGGCTCCTTGAACGGCAATGGAGCCACCCAACTGCCGGTGTCATCTCTGTAGACATTTCTGTCCATGATCTCTAGGAAGAGAATATCTTCTATTGATGGGGCAGGTTTGTTATCATGTTCAGTTTGGTTAAACACTGTGTGCCCTAGCAACCTCTCTGGT
This sequence comes from Nothobranchius furzeri, assembly GCF_043380555.1. NCBI lineage: Eukaryota > Metazoa > Chordata > Actinopteri > Cyprinodontiformes > Nothobranchiidae > Nothobranchius > Nothobranchius furzeri. Next base: position 43,873,950 of record NC_091743.1, read on the forward strand.
GTTTTGTTGGGCTTGCTGAAGCTTGGTTGTGTTTCTTTGACATGCATGACACTCGCACAGGGCTGAAATATGGAATGGCGACCACAGTCTAGCACATGGGTCTTGAATGTGTCAACCGTTGGCTTATGCACGTTACCTAGACACACCTCCCCTATCACCACCCAGCCCAGATCGAGACGTTGTGCAAAGGGAGCGTTATGTGGCCCATTAACTTGCTGCCTGACCTTGTGTGCTCTGAGCACGTCTCTTCCGAGGAGCAGGAGTATCTCTGCTTCTGGGTCCATATCGGGAATGTACTTGGCTATATGGTGGAGATGTGGCTGATGCAAAGCTGCACCTGGTGTTGGGATTTCAGCTCTGCTGTTGGGAATTTCAGAACACTCAAGGAGTGCTGGAAGAGGTATGAGAACTTTGCCATCCAATGACTCTATCTGGAACCCTTCTGCCTTCCTGCCGTAAGTTTCGATGATGCCGGAGCATGTTCTGAGATGGTATAAGAGTGGTTTGTTCTCAACACCAAACAGCTCAAAGAACTCTGGCCTGGCTAAAGAGCGATTGCTCTGGTCATCCAGGATTACATAAGCTTTAATTGCTTTCTGTTTTGAACGTTTGGGGTAGACCTTTGCAAGGCAGATCTTAGAACAAGAACGACCCCAATGGCCAGGGCCACAAACCTCTGTACAGCTGGTTGTAACATCGGCCACACCAGAATGATCTTCTCTCTCCCCGCCGTTCTCCTGTGGCGGTGGAGGAGCTTTAGTAAATTGAGGTTGTGAGCCAGGGTGCATGGCTGTATCATGATGGATACTTTCACAAACTAAGCATTTCACGGAAGAGTTGCAGTCTTTAGCAACATGTGAAGTTGAAGAACAACACTTGAAGCATACTCCTTTCTGTTTTAGAAAGGCCTTCCTATCCTCAATGGGCTTGTTTCTAAATGTCCTACATTTTTTAAGTGGATGAGGTTTATTGTGCAACGGGCAGTTCTGACTAGGGTCGTTGTTGAATGTAGAAACATCTGTTTTGTGGACTGTGATAGACTTGGTGGTGTTAAAGCTCTTTACTGGTAATCTTTCGGGTTTCGTGGAGTTTGCATCGTTGCCTTGCCGAATAAAGCTAGGGTCATTTCGTTTCTTTGCCTCATGACACACAAAGTCACAAAAGTAACTAAATGGAGGGAAGCGACCGTTGTTCTCCTCTTTGAAACCCGACCCAGATGACACCCACTTCTCTTGGAGCCCATATGGAAGCTTGTCTACTATGGGTCCAATACCTCTTGAGGTGTCTAGATACGTCAGCCCGGTGAGAAATCCATCCTCCTTGGCGCCTTGTATCTCCGTGAGCAAATCTCCAAGTTCACGTAATCTGACGTGATCCTTGGCCGTAATTTTTGGAAAACTGTCGAGTCTCTGGAACAATGACTGCTCAATTATCTCAGGGGCACCATAGCAGTCATTCAACCTCTCCCATGCCTTGTGGAGAGACAAACTTGCATTGTTCACGTACACTGAACGTATGCACCTTATTTGTTGGCCAGACTCTTTCCCTAACCATTTGGTCATGAGGTCTAATTCTTGTGTTTCTGTAAGTTGAACTTCAGCCACAGCATTAATGAATGAGGACCGCCATGCACGATAATTCTCTGGCTTATCGTCAAATTGGTACAGTCCTGAGGCAACAAGATCACGTCGCGCCATATACTGTGCCAGAGGGTCTGGTGGTTGTGACACGTTCACTGGAAGCATTTTCCTGGGTGTTTGTGACTGAGCACCTGTATATGTACGAGGGTCTGTCCTTTCGATTTCAGTCTTTGACTCAGCTCCGGTCAGTTTAGACAGGTTTTTTGAAGGTGGATGTGTCCCATCACCCATTTCAGGATTAGGCTTGCTCTTGCTATACTGGAATTCTGCTAAGCTTGCAGGTGGAAGCCATGTTCTGAAACTGTTTTGCGATTCAGGTTGGACAGATACCGGTTCAAAGGGAGACTGGTTGTGATCTTGAGAGTGAACATAGTCACTGATGCGTTGCAATCTAAGCCTCTCTTCTGACTCGGATTTCACATTTTCCACATTTCCATGCATTTCTGCTACATCTTCCAACACTTGTGCTTCAGCGACAGCTGCGTCTGCTTCACGATTTAATGTCAGCACTTCCAGCTCTGTATCAATTCTAGTGGCTTCCAACTGATTTTGAGCTTCTCTAGTTAGCCGTTCTGCTTCTCTAGCAGCCTTTTCCAGCTTTAATTTAGCCTCCTGACTAGCATACTATGCTCGTACCTTAGCAGCTTCTGCTTTAGCTCTGGCACGGGCTGCACTCACTGATGATGCTGATGTCACGTTGCTCCTGGTATTTGATACCGATGACTTGTTGCTGGCTGCCATCTCGACCACGTAGAAACATTGAGTGCGCCTTTTCACTGTAGTGTCCTGTTGCAGAGTGTAGCAACTCTGAGTAAACACCAAGCTAAACCTTTGTCAAACAATACAGGAGTCAGAGTAGAGTTGACTTTTTACTCTTAGAACCTTCATTTGACAAGCGGTGAAAACTGTAATTGAAAAGAAATACAGAATAGAATAAATGATCATGTTTACATAAATATTGCCTCACAAACTAACTCAAAATATGACTTTACATAATTGTATTAGCCTGAGCAAAGAAAATGACCATCAAACAAATACCTCTTTTAACATGTACAAATCAATCATTGTGAAATACAAATAAAATAGTTCTGTTTTTTAACAACTACAGCCATTTATGCTTTTTTAACATCTTCATCATGGAGTTTAAACACTTACGGCGTTGCCTGAACAATATTCCCAAGTGGATGGCTGTGGATAAGCCTCAGAGCATGACCGCATGACACTCTCACTCTCAGAGCAGCCAAGAAGAGGAAGTAAACAGGAAATCAACCAATGCATGTAACCCAGCAGGAAGTGAGGTCATTAATAAGTTCACCTTCAAAATAAAATCTTCCCATTTAACATTTTTAACCTCTTCACTGTTCTTTGTAACTTAAAAGCATATAAATGGATAACTTTAAATGAAACATACAATATAAATGACATAAATGCCTTTTGAGGCGTCACAGCAAGAGTTATTATAGTAAATCATTAATAACTTCTTCTATGACCTTTAATCTATTTAATCATTAAATAAACATATGCTTATAATTACTTGTGGTAAAATAGTATAAGGAAATGAAATGCTTCATTAATCTAACTCACTGAGTGGATGTTATGTTTATCTACTAGACTGTGTTCACCATGTTTTGACAACAAGGTCCTTACACCTGCTTCGCAATAACAAGTGCGGCTAAGCTAAATTCATTCCACATAGCTAGACCTTTCACACAGATCAGAGACTCCATATTGAAGAAGGTGTGTTTCTGTGTTGCCTTGGTAACATCAACTTTCCTGTCAGCCTCTGATTGGCTGCCCAAATCATAACAGCTAAACTTTAAAACTACAACAGACTGAGTTCTTCAGTTCTGCAGAGTGCTGAAGAGTTCACTCAGACTGGCCATCTGTTGCAATACTCTAGAAACATCCAAGATTTTTACACATCGAAAAAACCTTTTGTCTCCTGCAAAACTGATGAGAAACACTTCATGCAGAACAAAGCTGAGTTGTTCGACTCCTTAAGAGAATCCCTGAGACGCAAGCTGATTCCATCCTGTATTGCCTGTTGACATCTTTTGGACCGGGGAAAGTCGCTACCCTGTGGTCAAAATACTGGACCTGGATGCTCTGAGGTCATCGGACCTCCCTGACCTCCGGATCCTGACAAGGGTCAGCAAAAGGGCGAGTAGAACACAGAGATTGCATCTGGATGCATTTTGTTGATAATAACTTCATAAGCTTAACGCACTCCAAATTCATTTCACCAGAACTCAGCTTAATTTGATAAGGAGGCTCTGATCATCATCACATTTACACATTGGTTACTTCAGCACCTTAGTTCCACTCATTCACCTTAAATTCCTAATTCATGAGTCATGTTTTAAATTGTTTGTAAAATAAATTCTTACTTTTATAAACTTGACTCTTTCTTGAAGTAACACGAAGTGTGGTTCATCACTGAAAAAGCAAAGAACCTAGATCTTCTGAATTAAATCCTAGAATCTTCTAAATAATTACAATAAAGACCTAGCAGTTTACTATTTTATATTTGTATAAAATATCACATCTTCGTGGTCATATCAGAAAAAATCATCAATTTGTCAATGCTACACTCCTCTTTTCTTCTGTCTCCTTCCTCCTCTTGTCTCCTGTTTCCTTCCTCCTATTGTCTCTTGTCTCCTTCCTCCTCTTGTCTCCTGTCTCCTTCCTCCTCTTGTCTCCTGTCTCCTTCCTCCTCTTGTCTCCTGTTTCCTTCCTCCTATTGTCTCCTGTCTCCTTCCTCCTCTTGTCTCCTGTTTCCTTCCTCCTCTTGTTTTCCATCTCCTTCCTCCTCTTGTCTCCTGTCTCTTTCCTCCTCTTGTCCCATGTCTCCTTCCTCCTCTTGTCTCTTGTTTCCTTCCTCCTCTTGTCTCCTGTTTCCTTCCTCCTCTTGTCTCCTGTCTCCTTCCTCCTCTTGACTCCTGGCTTCTTCCCCCTCCTTTTGTTTGCTTTTGCTGGTCTCTTCTCTTGCCTTCAGAAAAACTGCTTTCTGGCCTTTCTATTAGTAAATTCATTTGAAATGTCATCAAAGTCCAGATTCCTGACAAGCTGAGATTCAACAGCCATCAGTGACAGTGCACTGAGGAGCTTTTGAGTTTGTGTTGTTCTCAGTTCATTTTTTATTCTTGCCATTTGTGCAAATGATCATTCCCCTTCACAACTTGTAACCGGTAGAGTTAGAAAAATCTGCAGGGCCACAAACACATTAGGGAAGATGGACTGTAGACTATTTTTTAGCCCGTAAATGATCATGGTTCTATTTATATTACAGTATTCATGTGGACTCTGCTGGGATTATTTAGAGCTGAGAGGCGCAGAGCTCTGATGGTTGAAGTAAGTAAGTAAGTAAGTAAGTAAGTAAGTAAGTAACTTTATTTGTATAGCACCTCTCACAGACAAAAAGGTCACAAAGTGCTTCACAAGTTAAAAGGCAACAACATATAAAAACAGTAAAATACAGCCACAATATACATAGTGTCAAATACAACCAATCTGAATGAGACTAAGTTTAAAATGCCTGGAGAAACAAATGGGTTTTAAGATTGCTCTTAAAAACATCAACTGAGTCGATTGAGCGTAAAGACAGAGGTAGCTCATTCCCGAGCCTAGGCGCAACGGCCTGGAATAAGCGATCTCCTCGTGTCCTGAACTGAGTACGTGGGACCATTAAAAGGTTTTGATCCAGTGATCTCAGCCTGCGAGAAGGCGTGTAAGGGCAGAGCATGTCTCGAACATACAATGGAGCCAGACCATGCAGCACTCTGAAAGTCAGCACAAGAATTTTAAAATTGATGCGAAATGTGATTGGAAGCCAATGAAGAGCTTTTAAAATGGGGGTAATGTGGGCCCTTCTGTTGTCATGGGTCAGAATTCTAGCTGCACAATTCTGGACTTGTTGTAAGCGGGACAGCTCTTTTTTTTAGACAAGAAAATAAACTATTACAGTAGTCTAAACGGGATGATGTCAACGCATGAATAATCAACTCAAGATCAACTTTAGACACCATTGTTCTTAGTTTAGAAATTTGTCTCAAGTGGTAAAAACAGTTTCTAGTTAACTGCTTTGAGTGATGTTCAAGAGACATTCCCTTGTCAAAGAAAACTCCAAGGTTTCTAAGGGTAGGTTTTACAGACAAACTCAGATCACCTAACTGCTGGTGAATCCCTGGAACAGCATCATCGGGGGCAATCACCAGTACTTCAGTTTTGTCTGAGTTCAGCCGTAAGGCATTTGCACCGAGCCACTGTTTGATTCGCTCAAAACAAGATAATAGAGAATGCAATTTTTTAACCTCAGAAGGCTTGAAAGAACAATACACCTGAAGATCATCAGCAAAGAGATGATAGGAAACATCATCGGCAAACTCCTGGATTAGGTTTCCTAAAGGAAGGATGTACAACAAGAACAAAACCGGGCCCAAAACTGAGCCCTGGTAACACCGTAGATCAGTTGGGTCAGACAGGATCTGGTTGACTGAGACACTTAGGCTTCTCCCGGATAAATAGGATGTAAACCACACCAGGACAAAACCTGACAACCCAACCAACTCGCGGAGCCTACTCAGCAAGATCTCATGGTTAACCGTGTCGAATGCGGACGAAAGGTCTAGTAAAACTAGGACCGTGCATTTCCCAGAGTCTGCGGACATCAAGATGTCATTGGATACTTTAAGCAGCGCAGTTTCCGTAGAGTGGTGCTTATGGAAATCGGACTGAAACCTGTCAAAGACATTGCGATCCTGTAAGAAGGAAACCAGTTGTTCAGATACCACTTTCTCTAAGACTTTGGACGGGAAAGGGAGTTTTGATATCGGTCTAAAATTTTTAGGATCTGTTGGATCCAGATTAGATTTTTTGAGTAGGGGTTCCACAAAAGCATGTTTAAAACAGCTGGGGAAAACGCCAGAAGAAAGGGACAGGTTAAACATTCTGGTAACCCAGGGACCAATGGCATCAAATACTTTTGAAAGGAGTTTACAAGGTAAGACATCAGCCAGGCAAAAAGAGGGCTTCATTGTGGTTACCAAAGCTAAAATATCATCCTGTGTTACAGGTGAGAAAGAGGACCACGCATGCGCAGGAAGTTTATCAATATCATCATTACATGACTGAAAAGATGGGAGTTTGTCTTTGATATTTTGAATTTTATCAACAAAGTAATTAAGGAATTTGTTTGCATCTGCTTTGTTGAAAACAGGTGTAAGAGGCGCAGCAGGAGCCACAATAGAGCTAATAGTGTCAAATAAAACTTGTGGTTTTTTCTTGTTTTGGATAATCAGTTTGCGGAAGTATTCAGACCTGGATTTTTTTATCAGCTCATTTAGAGAAAGCATAAGGTCCTTAAGGTACAGCCTATGGACCTCGAGTTTAGTGGACTTCCACAGGCGTTCCGTTTTCCTGCACAGTCTTTTCAAGTTCTGAATACTGTCATTTATCAAAGGAGAAAATGGTTTCCGAGTTACCCTGTTAGATTTAAAAGGAGCAACCACATCCAAAATGGATTTACAGTGACTATTTAGGCTGTGAATAAGGCTGTCCACATCCTGAGATTCCAAAAACAAATTGGAGTCAAACATCTCAATGAATCTAGCTGCTGTATTCTCTGAAATAATGTGCCTTTGTGGGATGACCACAGAAGGCCTAGACTCAAGATTAAAGCGCTCCAGACAGATGCGTCCTGAGAATGGCCACAGTAACATTCTGTTGGGGTTATTAGGAGCGAACAATTCGTAAGCTTTAACTTACTTTTGGATTCTTCAATAAATTCTGTAAATATGGGAATATTTACTGATTTATTAATTAATTAAGATATTCTTAGATATACGGGGCACCATTCCCCTTTAACCGGGGAAAAATTGAATCCAAAACTCTTATCAGTCTTTCTTGAAGTTCGTAGAATCCTTGGAGCAGAGACTTCTCTTCGACACAACAAAGCTACTGGAGACGAAAATCTGAATTTTATAACGTTTAATTAACAATTTGTCAAATGAATAAACAGTGGCATAAATGAATAATAACCATGTGATATAATAAAAGGATGTATATTCAAAATAATGTTCAAGGTGTTTTGTGTGTGTATGTGTGTGTGTGTTTCTAAAATGGAGTCTGTATGCAAGATGGCTGACCCCTTTGTCTGGCTAAAGTGTGAGTGGCAACTTGCACTTTAACTTCCAAGGCACTTAGAATCATCAGTAACTTAACCTTAAATTCACTCAAAACATTTCAAAGGATCATGAAACAACACAAAGGATTAATCACGAATAATATCTTTTAGTTTAACCACGTGGCCAAGCAGAAAACATTTAAAGATACCAAACAATGATCAATAAGCAGTTTATTTATTCAAAATGACCCGGCGGACGTGTTTTGGGAACGAAAGAGGAAAACACGAAGCTACTTTTTAAGCAATAGCGCGATTTTATTGCTTATTCTGGACTATAGAGGAAACGGGAGAAGAAAAGGAGAGAGAGAAATGAGTTTTCTGATCACCAGAACAGTGAAGCGTCCCTCACTGTTTTGATTTGACGGTTCTCCGTGTTTCTCCGCAGTTTGGCGTCATCCGTCGGTTTGATGCTTTCTCCGTTGTTTACCTCCACGAGTGTTTCTCCACGGGCTGGACACAAAGAGAACGAAGTTTCTTTTGTGCTGAGTTTGACAACTTACAGCGTCTCTGAGAGCTGGATGGAGCTCCGCTCGTTCCCAGTCAGGTCCTGATGGAGTTCGAGTGGCTTTGTAGCGGTTTCGTGGCTCAACTTGGGCACTTAGAGCTTCCGCGTGCTCAAGTTGTCGGAGCGTTCGACAAGCGTGTCCTTACCGCCAGGTATCCTGGGCAAAAGAACGAGGTTCCTTTGTCTTTGCTGAAGATTTATAGTCTTTGAAGTTGCGGGAAAGCTCCAAGCTCCCGCCTCCCGCATGCGCAGAACGTGTTTCTGGTATTAGGCGGTGACATCATCCCAATGCTTCCGTGTGCAAAGCATCATGGGAAATGAAGTTTCTTGGCGCTGATGTGGTTATTTGCTTTTCAGAGCAATTTAAGCACAGTCATTTTGGAGAAAATCACTGCATAGTAATTTCCTCATGAGGTCAGACCCTCAACAATTCTCAAAAACAAATTTTACACGCGACCATTTATGTCGGCTCATATCCTTTTATGTTTTCTGTCTTTTATTTGTGTCTGATGCGTTTCGCTGCTGCGGAGCGCATCACCTGTTTCGTCCTCCGATGAATTCACCGCACTGGTGCGGTCTGTGCGTGGAGTACACTCGGCTATTTTTGCGGTCATTAGATCTTTTTGAACTGCATTTCAAAGGTAATTCATGAGGTGAATATATATGAAGCCAGGTAGCAGTTTTTGTTTAGGATTGAGAGGAGATGCGGGAAGACAATAAACAGAAACAGGACAGAAAAAATAGTCAAATAAAAACAAGTTATTTTTTGTACCTGGTGGTTGCAACAAACACACACCATTGAAGGTAATTAGAAGTGAGGAACAGAAAATGAAATGATTCTTTCAATGTTTAGATCAGCAGGAACTCTGGCTGCAGGCGCATCAGAGAGTTTGAGGTCGCTGCGCAGGGGCAGTGGACTGGAGCAGGGCAACAGTAAAGATGCAGAAACTACCGTTGTTAAAAGAGATGTGTGTTAACTTAGAAAATGTGGGTGCAATTTTAATTACTTGTCAACTTTTTTCTCCAACGTTGAGATTGCTGCACAAAAAAAAATTTAAGACTGCTGCTCGCTTGGGCCCCCTTGTGGCGGTGGGCCCCTGGGCCTGTGCCCAGTTTGCCCATATTATAATCCGGCCTTGGGTAAATTTCAGCCAGCAAAAGGCAGCAGTGACAGATAATAACATGGATTCACAGGAAGAAAACCCTCACCCCCATAACAGGTGTGCAGACGATGTACGTAAGTCCTGGAACAGCTTTGCCCTCTGGTGCGTAAAACTAGGAAAAAGAACCGAACAGCAGTGATTTCTGCTATTCTGTTTCTTGTAAAGAGAAATAAGGCAAATAAAACCCGTTCCAGGAGGGAAAACCTATTTCTCAAGGGCGTCAGTTTGTTTTCAGAATTGCTGGGGACAATAACCATACACTTGAGTGGGATCAAAGATCAATCAGATTGATATTTCATGTGGAATAATCACATCTTATTGCCAATTTGCTCGACAGCAGTTAATTGCAATTAGCCTTCAGAACATGAGACAAGTGATCATAGTTAATAGTCACCATACCAACCAAACAGACACTTAAATAAAGCTGCCTTAACTTTTCAAATGTTTGCTTTTGAAAAAAGTTACATCTAATCTGAAGTATTTTTGCAATTGAAAATCTCAATTCTGCAGACTAGTTTGATCAAATACATGAAGAAAAAGCAATATCTTACTCCACGAATATCCCAGTAAGCTAGAGTCATTGCCGTTTTTGCCCACATTTTTGGACCAGACGGGTTTGAGAAAGATGCTACAAACACAGATCTCTGGTTTGAGTACAAAAATGTTATTGGAGCTGAGGCTTTTAGTCAAGGGCGTCAGTTTGTTTTCAGAATTGCTGGGGACAATAACCATACACTTGAGTGGGGTTTAAACATTGCTGGGGACAATAAAGTAGGCTAGCACAGGGGTCGGCGGCTCTGGAGCCGCATGCGGCTCTTCCATCCATCTGATGCGGCTCTCTGTTTGTAAAATAATGAATGGATATTTAAATAAAAAGCTTTATATTTTACTGCATTAATTTTACATCTGTATGCCAATTCTAAATGTAAAGATTGTCTGCGTAAACCTGAACAGTTCCAACCCGGTCTAACTGTGAGACCGGGTTGACGCGTCACGCTTGTGCGTAATCATATGCGCTTCCTGAGCTGGAGGATGTGAGATTCTGGGCTTCTCCTCAGACAGGTTCCTGGATGCGTCGCCACATTGGAGACAGGAACAAGCACTATTCAGCCAAAGTTTCATAATCAGGTGTGGCAGTGTGAGTGTCCTGTCACAGTGTCCCGACAGATAATGCGCCCTACTTGGCCAAGGGGTTGTCACTTTGGCTGACTGGTTAGAGCGTATGACTCTCACCTGGGAGTCTGGGGATCGAATCCCGCCTGGGCCCTCATTTCTCCACCTTGCCACATATTGATGGATAAACTCAAGGATGTTGGTTGTTTTGAAAGAATTACCCCAACGCACACTGATGCGCATGGATGAGCTGACATTTTAATCGTTACGCACATCGCAGAGGTAACTTGATTCCCATAAAAACATCAGAGCTTTATACTGGACACTGTGTTCAGCGCGGCTCGGAGCGCCCACGGTGGACAGTGAGCTGAAGATCTGAGGGGTTCGCAGCGCAGTGCAGAACCACGGTGCATGCGATGATTTCCTCCCACTGAAGCGGTCTGGAAACCCAGTCTCGCTGAGGGATGTGTCACTTGGAAAAATGTTCTTTTTATGAAATTATGAAACTTTGGCTGAACAGCGCTTGTTCCCGTCTCTAATATGGAGACGCATTACGCATCCAGTCTGAGGCAGAATAGCTCTTCAGCTCATAAAGCACCTGTAGAGACATTTGATCACGCACAAAGTTTATGTGGAGCAGAAGCGGTCGGGCCACGGCAGGTGAAATGTTCCTAGCCTACATGAAGTGTAACATTAATATGTTACTGGACATGCTGGTCTGGTTGGTTAGACCAGTGTTTGAAGTGGAAAACACACACACACACACACACACACCAATTAAAATAATGCTGATAGCGTGGACTAGCAGGTGATAGTATATGTTTTTTAAATGATGATCAGGCTGATGTAAAATGTAATCTCCATCCACATCCAGACAGAATTAATCTCTATTCTGTCTCTATTTGCTCTGCTCTTGTCTGGGCTGACGTAGCTGACGGTGCGCGCGGCGCGCCTAACTAGCGGCTGATGCACATTTTACGCATTTGGAGAGGTGGGCTGGATGCTTTGCTTTTACTGGAAGATGGTCCACTTAACGCACGGGTGTAGACTAAATATTAATGACAAATGAATGAAAATTAAATTGTGAGTTTTTACTTCATATTTTAGAAATAAAAATGACGGGGGAACACATTTATGACGTCTTTTTAAACTAAATTTTCTAGCGCGACCTGCCTGCTTCACTTAAGTCTCTGCTTATTAAGGTCCGTCCAGAATTACCATGGCCCACCCAAAAATGAAAACCTGGCGCCGCGCCTGTTATAAACCTCTGCAAATTGTTGTTCTTCACGTTATCAAACTCAGACTTTGTACAGCTAATGTCAAGATGTAAAATTATGAATTCAGTCGAGCTCTTCCGTCCCTCCCTCTCCTGGAAACCCGACATCGGCTGTCAGAAGCAGAGGTGAAGAAGGAGATGAGGCAAACAGAGTGAGTGCGACATAAAGAAACCAGACTGGTGTGGAGGTGAGCAAAGCAGAAGGAAAAGTGTGGGTGTTGAATCCCCCACGGGTGCGACGCCCATGCGAGCGACCGGTACCGGCTGCTGTCACCTGGTTGTGAGCAGCTCTCTGCTGTCTGAGGGTAGGCCCCGCCCACAACGCTGCGGCCGCTGTGGCTCCCAGTGTTTTATTTACTGTGGGAAACGGGTAATAATGGCTCTTTGATGGGAACAGGTTGCCGACCCCTGGTATAAGATCTGAGCTGGTAAAACAAAAATCCTCATCAGCAGGCTTTTTTTTAAAGTGGGGGGGACACAGCTGCCAATCACAAATTTTGCCGGGGACATGTCCCCGGCGTCCCCGGTTAAAATGACGCCTATGCTATTTCTGATTCGTTTTAGGCACTATGAAGAGTGCTTCTGCAATGATGTTATGACTACGATCGTAACTATTGTAGATCGTTTTCTGAACAGCCTGTTTGGATAAATACTCTGCATCCTACAGGACTGACGAGCTAACCACCAGTATTTTATTCAACCTTTTTTGGCCAGGTAGAAAATCCCATTGAGATTCAAAAACTCCTTGTCTAGTTTTAGTACAACCAAGGCCAAATGTTGTTGCTGCCATCCTAAAACAGCTCTATTTCTACATTTTATAGTAAATTGTGCAATTTTTCATCACCTCGTGCATAAATAACTCCATCAATGCAATGCAGCAAGGTAGTAATCAGCCTGTGGTTTAGTATTTATCAGAGGTGTGGACTCGAATCATTATTTTAGTGACTTCTGACTTGACTTGATAAAGTCTATAAAGTTTTACGACTTTACTTGGACTTGAACGCCAATAACTTGCAACTTGAATCGACTTGCATGTTGACTTGATTATGACCTGAGCATATTTGATATTTAGCACAAACGTGGAATGACATGAACAAAAATCATAAATAATTCATGGTTCTGGGTTAGATCTTGTACTGCTAAAAGCAGCAGCACTTTGTCTATAATCAGTTTCAGTTGCACTTTCTGTTTGTTTGAGCAAATAAATGAAGCTTTAAGAAGCTTTATTTCTGGAATTTATTCGTCATTAAATTGAAGCTGGACAGATGGCTTGATTGTGACTTGTAAATTCAAAGTTAAGAGCGTGGACTTGACTTGGACTTCCACATCATTGACTTTGGACTCGACCGGAAAGACTTGTGACTCGCAAAGCAGTGACTTGGTCACACCTCTGGTATTCAACCAGACCTTCAGCCAGCTTGTTTAGGATCGACCATCTGAAGGCGCTTCCTTGAGGTGGCTTCAGGTATAAATGACTTCTGAGTAGAAAGTCAGTATATCTGGAACTTTTTCAGAAAACTTAATTTTCTGATTTACCAAAATTGTTTTTACATTAATTTCAGTGATCAATTGACATTTTGTATCGGATAAAACTTTAAATGCATTCCAAACTGAAGCTCAAATCCTAGAACATGGGAAGTTCCTGTCATTCACTTTCTGCTTATAATTTACCGACATGTAAATCGTGCACACGCTGCAGTAGCAGAAGACAAATGGACATTTTCTAGATTTGTTATGGCTAACAGAGGAAAAACAGGATGTAAGACAGACCACCCTGCATAAAAATGTTAACATTTATTGCTGTTCTGAATACCGCAATAAAAGCAAAAGCATTCAGAGTATACACAGAAATTATACAATAATATATGGTTTCACAAAGGCAGTGAACACATACTGTATAACAATCTACAAAAATCTACTTTACAGAAATTTAAAATCCTAAATATCAAAAGTACAGCTGCAGAAACAGGTGTAGAACTGGACCCAGTAAGTGTTCTGTCAGTGAAACAACATGGTGACATCACATTACCAAGAAAGCCGTCATCTTTGTACTCACAGCTGGTTTTGGAAACTGCAACCGGCAGACAGGAAAAAAAAGTACTCCAAAATAAGTGACTGAGCTGAAAACTCTCAAACGATGGTTCTATGTAACCAAATCATCTCGGCGAAGTGGACACCTCTACAAGGTAGCACATCAGAGCATGTCAGCGGGACTGGTAGTGTACTGTAAAAATAGGCTTAAAATAACAAACCAGGAAAACTAAAACTGAAGTGTCCCACCTTACAACCAGAAGTCAGGTGTACATGAACAAGTTCATGAACCAGAGGGGTTAGACCAGCATTGGACTTCATTTGTACAAGGAAGGAAACAGAGTGGTTTTATTTCAGTTGTCCCAAGAAATGAAGAGATGGCTCTCAAGTCTCAACACCAAGCTTAAAGAGACTTCCTATTACATCAAAGGCCCAGACGTCTGGAGTGAGTGGTACGAGAGCAGGACCAGACCACCGCTGATGTGGAACACAAGAAAGAAAACGTGAAGTAATCAGAAACCAACCCTCTTATCGGGGGGAACTTCAAACCAAGAGATCGAGATAATATTCCAGTACAATTAAATTAATTATGTGTAGCCCACATGAGCGCCAGGTAGCTGTTTTTGGAGGAGTGTCCTAAAGTGGAACGAGGTGTTTGAGGTGCCGTTGTCCTCTCTCCCAGACACGGTAAGGCTGGATTCAAGGACGAGCTGGTTTATGGTCACACATGGCTCAAGGGGGTCTTCTGTCTAGTCCTGCTCCATTGGCTCCTCAGTGGTCCCAGTGTGTGAGGTGGCACTTCCCACGGCGCCCTCTGTAGGAGGTTGGGTGGTACTGCTGGAGGGAGCGGGAGTCCCGTCCGCCCCCTCTTCTATGCTACAGCTGCTGTTGCTGCTACTGCTGCTGCTGCTGCTGACTGGGTCACTGCTGCTCTCCTCACTGTCCCTGCTGGTCTCAGACCTCTCCTGGACACCTTCAGATGCCTCCTGCTGATCCATGTCACTGCCTTCCTCTTCAGAGCCACATGGCACCTCCTTCTCCACCGGCGGCTCCTCCTCCTCTTCCTCCTCGTCTTCCTCCTCCTCCGGATCCGAGCCCGTGCACATCTCAGCCTGTGTGCTGCTTGTTGGTTCTGGAATAAAAAGAAGATTTTTCGTCTGATGATGAATAGACCGCTTATCCACATGCTCATCAAGGGGCTGAACACAGACTTGCTGTTTAGCTCACTTTGTGACAGTTTATGGTTCGAGTGCAGCTAAATCACCATGGTAACAGTAGCTGAAGTCACCGACTTTGGGGTTAAACACAAAAGCCAACATGCACCAATGGGGTCACTAGTTATCTCCCTGTTCACTACAGAAACCAGATCAAGGTTTGGAGTTTCCACCCATACATCACCACTGATCAGGGATCAGGTCAGCCCCCAAGTGGAGACTGAAAACTAAAGGGAGTAGGGCCTTTTGTAGATGAACAACTTTACATCCTTTGTGCTAAATGAACATCAAAGCCAGAGGAAGAGCGGCGTTTCATATCCATGAAACTTCTCATACCTTGCTCTTCAGGGGCTGCAGCAGAGCTGGATTCTTCGCTCAAACTCTTATCCTCCTCTTCATCCTCTTGGACCATGGCCTCTGCTTCTTTTGAGAGGCAAGCACTGTCTGAAGGCCTAAGTGTGTCCACCTCCTGCTGCTCCTCCTCCTCCTCATCATCATCTTCATCCTCATTCTTGCCGAACTTTAGTCTTTTTACTTCTCGGTGTTCGGCTTCTGTGTCCTCCTCCTCATCAGAGTGTTTGTTCTTCACAGCACTCCCAGGGGAGCCTTCTGAACGTGAAACCTCGCTGGGAGAGAAAAGACACGTAGAAGAGAAACATCAAGACTCCAGACATACTTTTGCGTGCGTGCGTGTGTGTGTGTGTGTGAGAGAAACTTCTTTTCACCTCGTGTCTTTGCCGTCCTCCAGCTCCGTGTTGAGGTCCGTGTTGTCCGTGCTGTCTGGTAGACCGTTAGCTGCTAGTGAGGTGGCCAGAGAAACCTTTGGTCTGTTCAGCGGCCGGGGAGTTCCCGGACCGTTCACTTTCCTAACAGAACACACGCATACACACACACACAAAGAATAATCATTTTCAAACTAACGGCGGTTATACAGAAGCGTTTGTCAGACTGAAAATCCCTCCAGGACAACCTCTCTGTAAACGCTGATGTGTTTCCTGGAAGCATCACTCCATTCATCCTGTTCACAGCACTGCAGCCATTCTTCCTGGTGTTTCAAACACAGAGGTCATCCATCAGACGGTGACACTACAGCATTCATGTAACAAATTGATCAACACGGATCGATGACTTACTCTGCAGTCGGGTGGACACAGCTTACCACCCTCACATTCTAGAGGAACAGAAACGATCACTTAGGTCAAAATGTTTCCGTTCATCAGTCTGAAGGAGAAGACACACCTGTAGCTCAGCAGCTTACCTTCTCCACCCCCCGGAGAAACTTGTCTGTTCCCGTGTAGTTCCGTTTGGGCTCTGTGAGTAGCTCACACAAGCGCTGGATTGTGAAAGGAATTCTAACGGAAAAGAGGAGCAGAAAGAAATAATTACCCTTAAGCGCTTCTACAACAAAAAATAGCCCTTTGCCTTCCTGTTCTTCAGGGTTACGATGAAACAACTGAAGAAAGGACCCCAACACACCGTTTAATTCAGTTTTATATTTAAAGTTCAATAAATATTAAATGGTTTATTTACGAGGAACCCTGTAGATAGAACTACTCTCTCTCCAGAGTGGTCTGAGGTAACTTTGTCGTCCGTTTGTCCAGGAGCATCTTCCAGGTCCATCTGAGGATTACTTTACGCTGCCTTGAGTTCATCCTTGAGGACGTTTCTGAACAGCTTCCAGCTCGTCTAGCATGTAAATATAGAAATCTACGTTTTATTTTCTTCATTTTACGATGCCTCATCTTATCCACACTATGTGTCATCAGGCGAGGCGGGTGACTTTGTAAAACAGGTGAAAAGTAGCACAGCTCCTGCTGCACATTCATTTATGAGCACAGCCTTGTTAAATAAACTAAACCACATGTTGCTAGCGTACTAGAGCTGATGAAATAATCAAATAATCGATGCATCGGGATGCGGACATAAACGATTCTGCATCGTAGAAGAGTACGCCATAATCGATTATAGTGGAATGTAGTTTTGGTTTTTAACGGCGGCACCAGCGCAGCATCCAAATCTGTCAGAGTGAGCGTCCTCCACATTTACCTCCGCCTTAATGTGGTACTGCAGGGCTGAGCGCTAGAGTTGTAACCGGAGACGGAACCGGAACCGAATCAGCCCGACCGGATTTGGGCCGTGAATTATGTTAAATGAGCGGGTTGTCACGCGGCACCCTCCGCTCACTCGTACAGTAACTGAGAGAGATTGTCTGCTCAGACAAGAGAGAGGATCGGAGGACGCTCCTCCAAACCGATGCTCCAAACACGCGTTATTATTTTCATAATTTAATTATTTCTCCTGGAAGCGCTCAGTCAGACCGAGGGTTGTGATGCCGGGAGATCCGGTCTTGGGGAGGGGGCGGGGTCAATGACGGCGGCTGCAGCGTGATCGTCTGTCAATTTAAGGACACGGAAAAGAAGAAGAAATAGAAGATAGAAGTTTTTGTTCCGCTTTATTATCTTGTTTCATGATGATAAACTGATGTTTAGTTCAGCTTAAAGAGAAGCTGGGAGGAAGCTTTGGTTCATTTTAAGTTACAGGAGATCTCGTCTCCTATCTGCTCCTCCAGAGACAGCATGGACATGAGGGTCACATGGTGAGGGTCACACAGGACAGGTTAGTGGAAAGGTTTGTAGTTAGCTGGTTAGTGAAGGAGATCCATCAACTGGGTAATTTAATCCTAATCCAGCCCACAGCCTTCTGCTGGTGTTATTACCAGAAAGAATAAAACACACATCTTAAATATTATTGGAAGTGTAGAATTTGTTTTATGTTTTATTTTCTGCATCAAACAGAACTTGATTCATTCTCCAACATGTCAGAAATGAACCACTGGGTTCAAATAAAATAACAAACTAAGTGAAACATTTCATTTGGTGTTGCTTCTGACACCCTTCAACTGTGGCATAAATATTTGACTCTAACCCCGGCTTTCCACAGAAGCCGTCAGCAGCACGTTACTGCAGCAGCACGTCTTGCTCGCGTAAGCTGCTGCTTGGCCCTTCCCACGAGACGCGAAGCAGCAGGGGAGCAGCTGTCACCGACAGAGCACGAAGTCACACGAGTGACTTCGTCGGTAAACACAACAACAAGCAGGAGAAAACTACAACATGGTTTGTGTTTTATGTTCTGTCCGTTTTATAATCGCCAATACGGACCTGAAAAACAAAGGAGACCGCTAGCTAGGTGATAACTTCTCACGGGGACGCACAGTTAGTAACTTTTTTTAAAAGTAAAGCAACCGGAACGCAGTACGTTCTTTATTCTGAAAATCTCGGTAGCTTCTCTCCATTTCCGCGTCTGATTTCCTGTCTTTCCTTCCCCAAAAATGTCGAACTTGACCTGTTTCAGAGGCGTCGCGCGTAGAAAATAGAACCGGCGCGTAAAGGCCGCGACATGCTGCTCCTGAGACGCAGCCGACTCGCGCTGCTGACGGCTCCGGTGGAAAACCGGGGTAAAGCTTCTCAGAGACATTAAACACTCATATATGAACCCAATATGTATTTTATTATTACATTATGTGTCCTGTAGGGTTTCAGTACTTTTTTACATTTTGAGAGTTTTTGCAAAGCGTGTTTTTCTCAGCCTGAGGCGTGGTGTTGAACGAGGAAACAGATGTTTTACTTTGTTAAATCTTCTTAAATGTGTAAACGTTTTGTCCTAACCTGTTGTGAATGGAGAGCTTTGGAGGGATGGCAGGTTGTGTCAATTATGTTTATTAAAATTAAAAATAAAAAGCAATTATCTGACATCTTCTATTTATCGATGAAAACAAATCAATATGAAATAATCGCGATGCATCGGGATATCGAATTGAATCATGGACCCAATAATCATAATTGAATCGAATCAGGAGACAAGTGAAGAGTCACACCTCTATAGAATAGACGTGTTGTCTAGCTGCCCAAACACAATTAAAACAACATACTTTCAGCTTGATACTTTTATATTGACATGGCAGCAGCAGAATGCCCGTTATCCTATCAGCTGTGAGCCTGATGCACTCACTATAGTCAGACTGGTTGCTGCTGTGTTGTTACAACTATGGCAAAATCTAAATTAAGCTCTTTCAAGGTAGGGTCCAGGAGCTGTGTGTGGCGTATTCACGCACACACACACCTTACGTTTAAGATGAAGATCATAAGCCACACTCTAGCTTTACATTTTGCTAACAGGCCAAGGAAAACCAGTTATACTAAAATAGTTTGCTAAGAACAGCTTGGAGAAGGAAAGACAAGAATGGGCGGCACTGGACCGCTGTCACATCTCCATCTCTGCGGAGTGAGGCAGAGCCACGCCCCCGCTGTGATCCTCACAAGACATAAGAGGATGCCGACAGTGGGCCAGGGGTAAGCAGGTTCCAGCCATGGAGAAAACCAGGAGTCAAGTTAGATCACCTTTCCTCCTAGAAAATGTTTTTAATAGTTTTTTGTCACATGGTAGCACCAGGCCTATGCACCGCTCTGCTTAGTGGCGGACAGACACTGATACTTGGAGTGGCACAAATAAACTGTCGTCTTTGAAAACAAAAACAAAATTCTTCCCTTATGTAAATAACAGTAAATATTTGCTCAAATATCGACCCGAGTACATAGTTGTACAGAAACCAATAAAAACTTGCTTTCATTTGCCTGCTGGTATTTTATACAAGTGTTATTTGTAAATTTATTTTAAAAAAAAGTATGAACAAATATAGCAGTTTACATTGGTATTCCCATTTATAAACAAAATAAACAATTATACAATAAACTTTTTCCAGCTCAGATTTTATGTTTTGGAGCAACTTAAGATCCTAGATAGAATCCCATTAAGTCTAAATATAAAAATAAGTATACATTTCACACAGTCCAGGTTGTGCTGAAAATATTGATACCATGTAAGGCGGTGGGGATGGTTTTATTTTGGAAATACAAAAGTTAAATCAAAATTTGTCAAAAACAGTTATTTGCACCCTGGACCCCAGAGAATGAAAAGAACAGAGATATGATTGGGCAAGGTTACAAAAAGCTGATTAGGTGTGGATGGAAACTTCTGGCTACATTTAGCAGCTCCTATAAACATATTCAATGTCAAACCTTATTTCAAAACTGTAGTGTTGCAAATCTGACAAAAGTACACTTGACAGAAATGCTGATGCAAAAAAACTGTTGAATTTTTTTTTTTAACCAATCAAAGTTTTACAGCGTGCTAAGCTAATAGCTGACAGTTGCCATTACAAGGCACAAAGTCTACAGTCTCCAGCAATCCTGCAACTTCCTGTGCTACGCAGACCTACACTTAAGGTGCTCACACATTAACGTCGGCACGGCCCCAAAAGGTAGCGTACGGAACCAGAATTTGGTTTCACACACAGGTCAGATTTGCGTTTTCGGTGCCGAGGCGACTTTCTCAGACCTTCTCCCCAGCGGTCAGACTGGGACCGTGACAACACTATGGACTGATCTGGGGGGGGTTGGGGGGGGGGGTACCGCATGCGCAATTCTTTTTCATGCTGGATGCTGTTGAGTAATCTTCTGCCTGTAGCACGTAGCTGCCGTTCCAGAGCTGCAGATCAGTGGGAATGGGAGAAGAGAATAGCTCTGTGTGTGTGTGTGTGTGTGTATGTGTGTGTGTGTGTGTGCACGCCTATTCTCCGCATCAAAGCTCTTGCCCTGGCGAGCAGACAGCTGCTCTGGGGAGAAATCAGTGTGTGGGTGCATTTGTGTGTGTGGCACAAGATTATGAGGACACACACACAGCCAATTAATAAAATCATTTGGTTCAGAGTCTCCAGAAGCAACACAGCTAGCGTCCGCCTTTGTTTACCTTATAATGGAGGACACCGCGAACTTTCCTCCATGTATTAAACACCGCCCACAGGCATTCTTGGGAAGTCCCTCGGATTATATTTGAACACTACACCGCCCGTTCAAGACCAAACTCACGCCATTCAGCACGACCAAACCCTGACGCTAATGTGTAAGCGGCATTAGCTACTGTAGACGAGCACCTACCCATTGTATCCTTCCACAATCTTTAAGATCCTTTCCTTCATGTCCTCAAATGGAACAGACTCCACATTCGGATTTGCAGGTCCTCTTTGCTCAGGAGCGGAGGCTTTGAAGTCATCCATCACCTTCTCCAACTTAAACAAGAAGTAGCTCTTGAACTGAGACCACTGAACCCTGAAAAGCATAGAAAATAAACTTGTCAAAACCTCAATTACCTAAGTAGCACAAAGATGTTGGGTATAAACATCTTATTTTTGCCCATGTCTGTGCACCCCAGGCCAGCTGTGGCTACAATGTAGCTCATCACCACCAGCGTGTGTGTGAATGACTTGTGTTGTAAAGTGCCTTGGGTGCTATATAAATAAAGGCCTTTTATCATTTGAGTTTTACAATAACCAAGCCACACTATGGTTAACTGAAGCTTTGTCTATGGTGTCAGTGATACCTGACCTTCTACAAAAGGTGATAAAGCCATAAAACTGGCTGTTGCCTAATGTGAAGTTGTTTCTGTTATGTTTGTGTCTTTGTGAATACATTTGACATTGCTGTCAGTGAAAACTGCAATCCTTCAGTTTCACTACAACTATTTAATTCTGAAGGAAAAGTTTTTAACGGACTTTTTTTTCTGGTCAGCATGTGTGCTGAGCTGTAGTATGATCAGCCACATAAAACATTAGACCAGTTTTAAAACCTCAAAAATGCTAAATCCTTTAGGGGTTGCCACATCTGACATTAGCCGCAGACAATTATCACCTTCAAAATAAAAACTAGCACATAAATGAACATCAGTTATCTGATTATTTGGTGTGGGTAAAACAGCAAAGAGGTCAGAAGGGTTCACTTACATGGTCTGTCCACTTTTGGCAACATGGCATAAAAACTGCTCCAAAAGAGGGGTTGGCTCCTTTTTTGCTTTTTTATCAAAATCTGGAAAAAGCGAGACGCAGGGCGTCAGCACAAAAAACCAGCCAAGAAATCAGTCAAAACACCAAAGGAGACATCACGATTTGTTCAGTCTAAAGATAACTGCCATTGAACATGGATGTCCACTTCCTGCAGTAGCGTCTACTTCAGCAGACTAAGTATGTAGCTCAAGTGCTGTACGACACGTGCTCAATTGACAGTCAAATTACGTGATTTGCCCAGTACATTTATATAATCAGTGTAGTTTATAGTGATAAGTAGCTAAAAATGAAGCAGGTTTAGCATACAGCCTGGGATGCTAAGTTAGCCTCAACATTACAACCGGCAAACACTTGTCTACAAAGAGCTAAACCAGTAAATGAAGACCATAAGTGCACTGTTTAAAGAGAAGAAAAGGCACATTGGCTCGTTACTGTCGAATAATTAAAGTTTAATAACTCGTTTGCGTTGAGGCCAGGACAAACTGTACAACAGAAGGCTAACAGTTTCCGTAAAAGCCCTTGTTATATTAGCTTTGGCTAACTAGCAGCAAGCTAGCGACACTAGCTCGTGAGCTACTATCAAAATATATTTTAATAACGTCTCAATAGTATAAAGCTATTGGCGCAAAGTAGCGACAGTCAGATCGCTTCAACCGAAATAGAACAATTCACCTCTCAGCGCCTCTTCAAGCGAGTCAATTTCCATCACGTCGTTGCCCTCTTGTCAGCGGTGCTAGCTGCTTCTGCTAAGCTACAAGCTCACGGGCTGCTGAGGCGACGAGGAGGGAGCATTTTAATATGGCGCCGTGAGGTCACTGCCTGTTCTACCGCAGCAGCTGCGCCGTTATCTCCACATCAGTGGCGGTTCTACATCGAATTACTCCCCGGGCGAGGCCCCCTTTGAGCGCCCCCCCCCCCCACCACCACCACCACCACCCCACCTGCATGACCACACGCATGTTTTCTACAAACAGGCATGTTTTATTAGAACAACTATTGAACATTAATTTTTCTAAGTTGCACATATTTACATTAATTACTATGAAGTTGTCAGAATGTAAATCACTATACATTATATACTGTATCAAAATATATAGAATCAACTATACAAAAACAAACAATAACTAAATATTAAGAATATATGAACATAATAGATAATAAATATTCTAAATAGCAAAAATATTTCACACATAACAAACTAAAGATAATCACTACAGCATTGCACTTAGAATAGAAAACACAAACTAAAATTAAAACCTAACCTTGATGCAACATCATCAATAATGTCATCACATGAAATCTGCTCCCCTACTGAGTGATTGATACTAATCAGAGCCAGGTTAGTGAGCCGCCCCTGAAACATAGGTGACCTCAGGCATGACTTGATCAAGTTTTGAAAAGCTCCTCTCAGCTTGAGCCACAGTGACTGGCAGAGCAGTCCAAAAGTTGGGGTAGATCTCCAATAGAGCTCATGATCCATAATATTTTAGAATTGCCTCTGAAATTGTAATTTAAACTGACATAAAAAACTGTAGATTACCAAAAATGCCAACTTTTACAGAACAAATCATGTAAAAAATAATCAGTGCAGCCATCTGCAATAAATAAACAGGATAGTTAGTGGTGACTGGGGTGTTTTCTTCAGCTTGTAGAATTGTTTTATTTATTATTATGTGAACATGATCAACATGTGTTTGTTGTTGTTCAGGCAGGCCACGGGCTGCAGTGAGCATTTAACAAATCCTAGTTTGAATCAGTAAAAAACGATTCAAGGACTTTTTTCAAACCATTTGAATATTTGTTTCAATATTTCAGCCCTATTAGCTCTGTTAGCAATTAGTTGACCGCATTTAACCGTTAAAATCCCAGTTAACTGGTTCAAATAATTGAAAACATGCATCATGAGAGCTACATACCTTTATCTTTCTCCTCTTTTTTCTTTTTTTCCCCCTGAATGGGGCACCTGGTGGTTTTAGCTTTTTTATGTTCATCTCTTCTGTTTGGCTCTTGACTCAATAAGTTTCCTTTAGTCAGGACTAAACAATTTGACCTTGATGGGGGGGTGACCACAAAATCATTTTGTTTTTCCTTTTTTTATTCGGCCATTTCACACTATTCAGAGAAACCTGAAAGAATGATAGGCCTGTGTTTATGATATTATGAATGAAATATGGAAGAACGTTAAGATGTGATTGACTTTAGCCATCTTAATACAGTTGATTCAGCCCCTACCCGCTCATTTATTTGGGAAAGACGCAGAGGTGAATTCCCCCGCCGCACCCCTCCCCTTCCTGTTCTTCATAGACACACGGAGCACGTGAACGTTCAGCGCCTGCAGCTGCAGGGGGCGCCAACTTGCTGTTTCCAATCCAGACACTGTCATATGACAGATAATAGAAAACCTCGGTGCGGCGCAGATTTCCTGTTTTTTTTTTTTTTTTTTTACTCCGCGCTTGTGCGCCCCTTTTGTGTCATGAAAAAATGCCGCCCCGGGCAACTGCCCTGTCTGCCCGTGCCTAAAACCGCTACTGCTCCACATTGTCAGCCTAATCAACGTGGAAGAGACGCAAATGACAGGTGCCGCGACAGCATGTTAAACGAAAGACAGGCGAGAATTACTTCTGAAGAAAAACACTTGTTTCCTCAAAAAGTTAAAGGCTTTGGTTTAAAGTGTGTTTTCCATTCATATTTGAGTTACTCGTACTAACACGTTTACTTAGTGATTAGTATATGGGTTTGTCTGTACAGGTAATAGTATTCAATTCAATTTTATTTATATGGCGCCAAATCACGACAAGAGTCGTCTCAAGGCACTTCACATAATAAACATTCCAATTCAGGTCAGTTCATTAAGCCAATCAGAAAAAATGTTTCCTATATAAGGAACCCAGCAAATTGCATCAAGTCACTGACTAGTATCAGAGACTTTACAGCAATCCTCATACTAAGCAAGCATGTAGTGACAGTGGAGAGGAAAATCACTTTTAACAGGAAGAAACCTCCAGAGGATCCTGGCTCAGTATAAGCAGCCATCCACCACGACTCACTGGGGATGGAGAAGACAGAGTAGACACACACACACACACACACACACACACACACACACACACACACACACACACACACACACACACACACACACACACACACACACACACACACACCAAGCAATGTGTCTATGGTTACATTGTAATTTCTTAGTAAATATTCTACTTTGCGAGAAATAAACTTTATTCTATTTATCCTAGTGAATCTATAATTAAATGAGTAAACTAGTAGTAGCACATCCAACGTCAAGGAACGCAAAAAGTTATCAGGAGAGGGAGAATGTTTTAGTGGTTAGCAGCAGTGTGCTAGACGATGCCCCCCTCCACGAGGCCACCACAGCTCAGCAGAACATCATTGTAGCTTCTTCTGGGGAGAAAAACACTTAGAGAAAAAATAAAGTTAACAGCTAAAATAGCAGGAAATAATACAGTGAAAGAGCAGATTGTAGAAGAAAGTCGAGTGTGGAAAGTGGTCAGTGTGTCCTCTAGCAGTCTAAGCCTATAGCAGCATAACTACAGAGATAACTCTGGATAACCAAGCCTTTTTAGATGGAGGCATGTTGGAGGCAGGGCAAGGGAGAGCCGGTGTCGGTACAGGATCTGCTCAGGTGCAAAATCGGCTCGGGGTCCTTCGACTGCTGATGACGTCAAAGTACGGCAAACCCACTCGGACAAAATACACTACACATCTATACTGTTGGAAAGAATTTAGCAGTTTCGTTATTAAAATAATGTTTCTTACGACGTAAGTTTGTGTTTATAATGGTATTTGTAAAATAAAACACTATATTTTATTCAAAATGTTGAACTCCTCTTTGAGCACATCCCTTGAAGGATCATAGGTATTAGCAACACCTGTGAAATTGTATTTGCAGGAAAGAAGTGTGTCCCGTTTATTGAAGTATTTTGTGTTTAGAGTTTTTGACGTCTTGTCCATGCGTAGTTCAGTTACGCTCATAGCTGCTAGCCAAAACTCTGGAGTTAAACGTTTTCTGGCTTTACTAAAATACCTGTCTGTACTTATTTGATTGATGGTAGTTTAACTTTCTATTAGACTCCAAATGTAATCATTTGGCACATTTCTAATTCATAATTTGTAAGAATATAATCGGTGATATTAGCATTAGCATTCCTATGGGTTTTTCCATGTATATTAGCATTGCACTAACCACTTGCTGTCAAATTGCAACCTTTGTGATTAGAAAATCTCCTTTTGTCACATCGCAATTTAATTGCACATGCAGTTAATTGTTCAGCCCTAATATACATGCAGCTCTATGCAAAAAGTGTATTTTCAAAGAGGTAATGATGGATTTCTTTGTAAAAGTTGTCCATCTTTCCAACAGAAAAATTTGCCTGGACCAACGTAACATGATAACAACGTAACATGATTACGTAACTTCCGTAAGGTTCATGTTCAGCCAATCAACTACTTTGACGTCATCGGCAGTCGAATGACCCCGAGCCGATCTTGCACCCGAGCAGATCTTGTACCGACACCGGAACACGAACGGGAGGGTACGCTGAGCCTAGCTCACCCGTAATTCGAATCCTGCGTATAGCACAAGTTTGTCTCGTGAGTTGCTGGATCGTAGCAGACAGTTGCCAGAACGGTCCTTTCAAAATAAGATTGTTCCCGGACCAAGATTAGGCTCAAATTAAGCCCTGCATATATCAGATAACCATTAAGATCCATGAACATTTTTCTAAACCAATAGCGTTACATAATTCCTACGGTGCACTTGTGGTAACCATAGTAACATACCCCACCCCTAGTTTGAAGTCTGTAAATAAGCACTGCAATCACTGATCTGCTTTCTATTGTACGGCAGTTGTAACCGGTGGCTGCATAGAAACGGGCATTGTAGCTTACTCTTGACTTTGGAAAATGAGGAGACCCATTCAATATGGCGGCGACCTTGTTACGTTCTCCAGCGCCCACCAAGCCACTGGAACGCACAACGTAAATGTGGATGCATAACCATAGGTATCATATATACATTAGCTAGATGACCTAACTGGGAGTCGACAGCGTCCTTACACGGCGGCCCTCTACTAACCGTTCTCTAGCTGAGGGTGAGTGCATGGCTCAACTAAAAATACTTATAACTCGATTAAATATTAACGGATTTACAAACGGTTTGCCTTATTACAAACCGTATGATACATAGACTTGACGCGGGATACTTACACATGTTGAAATTACCGCTTTTACTTTTGAAACACGACATAATTGTGAACAATGTGTCCTGGTGTGCCAAAAAGCGACTGGCTGCCAAAAAATGATTAGCCACAGCGGGATCGCGCACGGTTAGGGTAATTGCATTTCTAGACGAAATTCCCCGGGATTTCGCCTTAAAAAGCGCCATATCTAGCAATACGGACATTGAGAAAGCAGAGATAACCTCGTCCGGTATTTAAACAGATGTTTATCGCGGATATTTGTTTTTTACAGTTCGGAAGTTGTTTTAAGTGTTGCTATTTGTCTTAAACGTTCACAGTGAGGACATATTAATCCTTTTTGCAATATTTCCGATTGAAAGATGGTTTGTGGTAAGAACTGGCTATCTTTATGTTACAGCCTTGATACTAAAAAAATAAATAAACAGTGTAAAATGCCGCCCTGTATTGAATGTAAAGTCAAACGTTATATAAATGGAAAGAAACAATTCTCCAGCGATTTGATTTTTTCCCCCTTCCTTTCTTTAGTCCACTTGACATGGAGCCACAGTTAACTAGTTTGGGGCACATTTTTACTTGAAAAATAGTATTTAAACTGATCAAGCTTTGGCTTTAATGACACTGTGTAGGTTACTACATTACTTTGCTCTATTTAAAAGTAACAAAAGAACTTCAGCGCATAAAATTAAGATAACTAATAATCTAAGGAGGGGCAAAAAACCTCAAACACCGATGGGAAAAAACATACTAGAGAGACTAATAAAAATGAACAGCTGTAACTAAAGGAAAATGACCTAAGAATAAAACCTAAAGACCTGAAGGGCAGCAAACATAACTAATATTCTAAGGGGGAAGCTGAAACTAGAGGAAAACAAACACTACAGAAAGAAAAACTACAGGGGCGTGACTAAAAGGGGGCCAAGGGAGCACAGGACCTGGGAGGGGGGTGCCTGAGGAGGGAAACCTAGAGGGCTGAAGATCTGGGGGCAATAGAGCTCCGGGAGTTGACGTCACTTCTCCCGGCATGCAACAGTTCAAATCAAAATGGCGCCATATTGGCAGGCAGAAGCCCGCAGCTGGACTATTTGTTATTGTCAGAAAACTCAAACGGGAAATATGGTAGATTCCTGTTGTGCCCCAGGATGCAGAACAGACGCGGACGACATAAGGAATGAGCCATCTACAGGATTCCCCAAGATCCGGAGCGCCGCAAACGTTGGATCATTGTAGTAAAACGCGCTAGTGACCGGGCTAAAATGAAGCTGTGGGATCCCGAGAGTAAAGGATTTCGCTTATGCAGCGACCACTTCATATCAGGTACTTAAACCAACGTTTCCTCAACTGTGTATGGTATTTATTTTAAATGCTTTTATTACGATTCTTAGTGGGCTTCCTAAACTTATTTTGGCGTGGCTTTTTCTGTCTTATTACTCATAGCAACACGTAAACGTCACGTAAAACGTTTCCTCGTGAGTTCTACATGCTGCCGTTTACGTGTTTTATGATCACAGAAATTAACCGGCTAAGCTGTATTTAATTTTTAATCAATGGTTGATCAATTGTCAGATCACACATAAAAAGCACTTTGGATTGCTATTATCTGTCTCACAGAGACTGATCTCAGACAGATTCTGAGACGCTCCTGCCTGACATATTTACTTTATTCACGAAAAAAATCAAACTAGTGATTTCTCTTGGCGTTCAGTTTATAAATTCAAATAGCACAGCACTCTATTTAAACTACTTATGTGTAAATCTGTTATTTGTCCATCTATCCATCCATTTTCATCCGCTTATCCGGAGTCGGGTTGCGGGGGCAGTAGCGTCGAGAGGCCCTGACTTCCCTCTCCCCAGCCACTTGGGCCAGCTCCTCCGGGGAAATCCCAAGGGGTTCCCCGGCCAGGTCCGGTAAGAAGTCCGCTCTGCCAGCTTCTGGCGTTTTTAAAAAGTATCCCAGGGGCACGGTAAGGGTCGGAGATGTTTAGTCTATTTAATGTCTGACTATATAAAACGATTTCTTCGGTTTTAAAGTGTGAAGTAAAGTCCGACGAAGTAAAATCCAAGCCGATCCCGTTCATGTTCATGTTTACGATCCGTGTTTGTTTACCTTTTTTTCCTGCCAATATGGCTTCTACTAACTGAGAGTCACGTGGGGTCCGGAGCTCTATTGGGAGCACCAGGAGACACAAGAGGAAGACGCAGACAAGGACACATGAGGGCGCTAGGAGACACAAAAGGAGAATTTAGAGACGGATGGAGAACACAAGGAGACACATGAGGGAAGGGGCAGACGCAGATCATGACAAGATGCCGTTCGAATGGTGATTGATGAGAAGAATTATCTAGAAGCTGGAATTGAAAATCTACACAAAGAGCAATCTGAGTTTCAACAGAAAAAGACTGAATCACAGCAGAAGATAAGAGACGCCATTCAAATGCTGAATGACGAGAAAACATATCTAGAAATTAGAAATGGATATCTAAACGAAGAGAAACGCGAGCTGGAAGCTAGATCCCAGCTCGTGGACAAGCAGAAGGTTACAGCTGAGGAGGAAAGGCGGGAACTGCAGGAACAAATGATTGAACAAAACGATGAGAAAAAGAAACTAGAGGAAACAAATACCAAATTGGATCAGGTCTACGACAAACTGACGAAAGGTAAAACTAAACTGATGAAAAACATCCAAAAGTTTAAGACTAACAAAGCAGAAATGCAGGAGATGATGGGAAGTCTAGAAGAACAGAAAAAGGTGTTCGACGAGACAAAGAAATGCTCTGAGCAGTAGATCAGAAACCTGGGGCGGATATAGGACTGAAGAAGATCCGGGGCTTAACACACACACGCACGCACACACACACACACGTGACACGCACTAGTCAACATCATACAGTATATATATTTGTCTTGTACCACATAATTTTTTATCTGAAGCTACATTTTAAGCATATTCAGGGCAGAGTATTGTTCCTGTTAGTGTTTAGTGTGAGATGATAGTAAATATTCCCTTTCTTTTTCCAACAACTTTACCTGATAGTAAGCTAACTTTAGGCAAACCAGCAGCACAACAAATATTTTCTAATAAGACTTACAAACCTGAGTCAACACCAGTCTCATCAAAGCTGGGGTTCTGTCTCGGTACTTTTGGTCTAAAAAACGTCCTTATGTCCATCTTCACTCATGTGTTTCAGGCAGAGACTGTAGAAGAAACCGGCTGCTGAAGGGCTTCTTCTTCAGTGGTGGAGGCTCAGGCAGGCTGTATACAAACTACTGCCAGCTTCTCCCTCTCTGTTGGTCATTGGTACTGCATGTTACTTCCATGTTTTAGATCTGGGGCTTTTCATAAAACATTCGGGGCTTGAGCCCAAGTAGCCAGGCCTAACGCCGCCCCTGTCCGAAACATGAGTTATTCACGGAGGCAGAGCAGCTGGTGAGTGAATTGAAATGCAAAGCAAATTACTGAATAAATTTAGCTGCACTAGGCAGGAAAAAAATCAGTTTTAGGACCCAAGATTACTTTAGGTAAGTTTTTAGCTTGTTTATATAGCTTAATTTTAGACTTTTTAGTTTCCTGTTTGCACGCCGGTTAGGGCTGTCGAAGGTGAAGAGCCACGGGCTATAGAGACGGGTTCCTGCGTTGGGTAGGGACTTTAGGAGTTAACCATCAATCTGAAGGGAACCTCCTGCTTTAGAAATAGCAAAGATGCTGGTCCTAATAAACATCCATGTTTACATCATTCTCCTGAAGACTGTGTCAGACAGTACACAGGCTGCTTTACACAGCAGCTGTTGGTTCAGCAGGTTACGTCTACCCTAACCCTTACGCAACACATCAGCTGGGTTTCCTTAGATAGAAAACGTTTACATTGATTAATAAATGAATAAAAATGACACATGAAATAAAAAATACATTAAAAAAAACTTACTCTGCCAGAGCGTCCCTTTTGGGTCACGTCTGCCAGTCCCAAGCCTGGATAAAAGAGGAGGGGTTTCATTTGTGACACAAAACAAAAACATGTTTTTATTTCACACTGTTTGTCTCCCTCATGAGAGTATTCTTCTATAGGGAGCCCAAGAGTCCTCTCTTTCCAGTCGGCTCGTGAGTTCCCAGGAAGAATGAAAGCAAGTGAACGGGGCTAAAAGAGACATTTTCTAATCCGCTTTGCCTAACGCCCTGAGTCACACACACATCATACTTCAATTTAAATGAAAAGTAGGATGTGTGTTTCGACCATGCCATAAAACTTGAGATTTGGTAAGTAGCAGCTAAGCTAGGGGAGAGGAGATTCTGTGGTGACATCATACATGCGACGCACCGACATTTGATTTGCAGTCATGCTAATGACGAATTTTATTGAGCTACTCTCAAAGTACGTGACTGGCGTGGTCGAAACACACTTCAATACTTTTCATTTAAATTGCAGTATATAACATATGTGTGATTCAGGTAAAGTGGATTAGAAAATAGCTCTTTTAGACCCGTTGACTTGCATCCATTTCTTAATTGTTCCGGTGAACCGTGAGCCGACCAGAAAGGGAGGAGACTTCGGCTCCCTACACGACACACGGCCACTAATGCTAGGTTATTATATAGTTTAGGCATCATTTTTATGTTGTAATTTCTAATAACTTGATAATTCCTGAAGATATTTTAAAAGCAACCTGCCATCTGGCACTATGAGACATTTTATTGTGGTGTTTTAAAGCGCACCTCGACCCGCCCCCTTCAATGACATAATTGAATGAATAACTAACTAACTAATTCATTAAATGGCAGGCCAATTAGAGAAGCATGCTTGCTGTGTTTTTCACTAAATACATCACTAAATGAATCTTGGGGTGACATTGGGGTGATACATCACACTTCCAAGACCGAGACGTTGTTTTCATGTGTCTTATTCTAATGTAGGGGTGCAGTACTCTGCTTTCTTTTGAATTATTTGACAATAATCACTAATTTCATAACTAATGAGTTGGTGAAACAAATCGCGTTAGAAACTGCTTCCAGAAGAAGCACATTTCATTACCATTACGTTACAGTATTTTTTCTTGGGTTGTGTGAATCTGAAGTCTCAATGAGACGCGCATCTGTATTTTACGCAGACTGGTGCCTGGGTCCTAATCCTGATCCCTTCGTTTATTTAGTCACTGGAGCTGGCTGCACATGTCCTCAGATGCATTTTTCAAGAATATTTTTAGTTTATGGGGTGTGACGACTCTGCTCTCTTATTCTTTATGATAGGACCTGTTTAAAAGCGAGATGTCACAGCCATCTCAAGCAGTTTTAATCTCATGAAAAAAATATATAAGTCAAATAAATAATTACACCCCACCACCACCACCACCTTCTGAAACAGATACACAAGATGGAAAAAATATATATATATCAGTTGGTGATCGATAGGTGACGTCCGCCGATATTGATGCATCCCTAGTTTTTAGACATTATTTTTTCAGCAAATCTGTTTTTGACAGACAGCAAGCTCAAATGTGGCGGTGGCAGCCTGAAGTGTTTCCATCCAGTTGACCTAAATGTTAAATAACAATCAAATAAACGGATTACAGTTAAAATTTAGACAAAGATCAAAGGTAAAAAAGATCAAAGGTAAAAAGAAGTTACTGGTTACTTTTGGTATTTGATTTTTAATGTGTTTGATTTATTTTCATTCATTGTGATCCAAATACATTAATGCTGTCCAGTTTAACACTGGTGGTCGCTGATACACATGGACATTGGGCTGAGTCTGCTCCTTAATGGTGAATGGCTGCAGTGGGTGGCCGTCCACGGCCGTGATGCGAATGTGACAGGTGACAGGAACCAGGGATACCTTCAGCTGGACGGCCAGGTCATGGTCGATAAAGTCATAGGCAGCCCCGGTATCCAGGAGGGGAGTTATCTTGGTCAGGGAATCACCATCTGGGAAGCCCACTTGAATAAGGAGTCTTGAAGGGGCAGAAGGCGATTGAGCCCCCATGTCCTCCTGGCGGTGGTGTTTTCCGGCCGTTTGGGACATGCGGCTCGCCGGTGTTGGGGGGACCCACAGTAGGCACAAAGGCCCTGGAGCCAGCGTCTTTCTTGTTCTGAATGGGGCAGACCTCCAAGGAACCTCCATAGGTTCTGCAGCTTGTTGTTCCTCCATTGGGGGTTGTGGAGGCTGGCAGGCAGCAGAGCTGCCACCTCAACCTTTTGGTCTAAATGAGGATTTTGAAATGTCTGTATCTCTCTAAATAATAATATATATGGTTGGATTATATATATATATATATATATATATATATATATATATATATATATATATATATATATATACTGTATATATATTATTGCCTTGCTCTATTATGGCTTTTTTAGCTTGATGCCTGCAATGTATTAATCTCTTCCTTCGGTAGATAATTTTGAAGTGTTTTTATAAGATCCTGTAAGCTTCTTGTGCCAGTCACTATGGCCGTGTTCGAGATGAGCCAGTTCTGTGCAGATCAGCGGTGATCGGCGAGCAGTGCATGCCGGTTAGATTTGTGTCACTGTTATAATCGGTCACTCTGAGGTTTTCATGCAGGCTGAACATGAAAACAGTCTCCTACACCTATCTCCTGCATTAGCTTCTGATAGAAAATAGATATTGAAATGCTAGGATTTGAAAATCCGCACACTGTGATGTCACATTGTGAATTTGCATTCATGGCCTCGTCCATCTTTGCTCCGCCTATCCCCAGGAAGGCTTTTTACATTCGTTTTGCAGCGAGGAGGAGAGAGCACAAAGTGAGTTGGTGACAGTAACTTTGCAACATGGCTGAACGTATTCTGTTAGCCAATCAGAAGCCAGGTGTGTGCATATCATTAATAATAATGAGCAATCCTGCTATTTTCAGCCTTCCTCTGGACCAACAGGAGCATCATAGCTTTTTAAAATAACTCAATGCATTTATTTACACTAGAGAACACTGCTTATGTATTGAATATACAAATAAACCACACCTTTAACATGTGGGGCTAGATAAATTCCTCAATTTATCCAGCTTGTTGTCATTGCAGCACATTTAGATAACACCTTTGTCTAAAATGTGTCGTCATTGAGATGCTGAGTTATATTTATGACTGTTTTTCATAATCACCCAAATCCTCCAGGAAGAGAACATTTACCAGCTCCTTCTGTCTGCCTGTGTCGGTACAGGATCTGCTCGGGTGCAGGATCGGCTCGGGCTCCTTCGACTGTCGATGATGTCACATTA
Source organism: Nothobranchius furzeri (assembly GCF_043380555.1). Classification (NCBI taxonomy): domain Eukaryota; kingdom Metazoa; phylum Chordata; class Actinopteri; order Cyprinodontiformes; family Nothobranchiidae; genus Nothobranchius; species Nothobranchius furzeri. Next base: position 43,908,424 of record NC_091743.1, read on the forward strand.
TTGCAAATCTACTCGGCTTTCACACATATGTTTTGGAAAGACATCAGCAGTTTTGTTAATAAATTCTTGTTTGTTAACACCTAAATGTTTTCTTTATAATTGTAATTTGTTAATAAAACACCATATTATCTTTGTTTTGTAAAGAATGTGAAACTGCATAAAACCAACATCAGACTGACAAAAAATAGAACAGTTCTTATATGTGAAGCCATATCTGTTTGTATTAATGTGGAGTTCGTCTGTATGTTTCCAGGCACCCTGGTACCCCATACTTCGAGAACATTTCCTACAGGACCCGCCTCCCCCAAGAGACACAGTCCAACGCCTTCTCCAAATCCACAAAACACGTAGATTGGTTGGGCCAATTCCCACGCACGATCAGCTCCAGGATAATAATCTAAATTCTGACATTAAAATCATAATTCCAGGTTTCAGTGTCATAATTAGGTTTGCTAAATTCATAATTATCCCCTTCTAAAAACAATACCACTTAGTCATTTTCCTCATTTACCACGTGACAACAGAAAATCCTATAGTCCGAGTCAGTAACGAGTGCTATTGATGCGTGTTCCCTTTAAATTTCATGAAGTAGGCTCGGTACGATGCTTTGTTTTATTTAGAAACATGTAGACTGAACAGCCAGCGTCAGTTTCCAGGTTGAAAGATGTGATACAATAAAATATAACAGCACTTTATACGCAACATTAAAATATATCACCAATCATAGACAATGAACCAAGTCACTGGCTGGGACTCTCCCTCAAACACACAAGTCTACGCCATTCATTTGATTCTAATAGTAAACATGGCACACATTTATATGGCACATAATCAGCTGTAGTAAATGATCACGACAGGAAAGAAAACCTTGCACATTTGGTCTGACTCCGTCAACGTTGCTATAAATGTGGATATTCTTTACAAAAGTGACAACATATCCAGTCTTTACAAAGTGCATTTTCAACATTCTGTATTTGACATAAAAACATTTTTTTTCATTCATTGTGCTGTTTTTAATACCGACAGGGTTTTTTCCACCGAGCTGGCGCTTGCGAAGAACCGCTTTCCAAACCCCGCCCACATGATGATGCAACCATTATCAAAGCTAGAGTAGCTGCTCAACACACAACCATCGTTTTCAGTTGGAAGCTAAAAGTAAGCAGACATATGGGCCATTCCCATCTGTACCGGGTCGGCCCGGGCCGGGTAGCGTAGGTTGTTTACATATCTGGGTGGCCTGGTATTTTTCCGGGCCAATCAAGGCTCATCCTCAGCCCTCTTCTCAAGGGGGTCTGCTTCAGGCCGACCAGGGCCAACACACCCACTGCTGACAGCAAATTCACACCTTCCATTAGAGCAAGCCTCTGATTGGTGGGTAGAATCAGCCCACATGGGCTTAAGGCAAGGATGTGTGGAATCAACCGGGCCAGGCTGGGGCCGACTGGGGCTACCCGGCCCGGGCCGACCCGGTACAGATGGGAATGGCCCTTAGTCTGAAGTTTAAACTTAGATCCTAAAAGAGACGCCAACAGAAGCGCCGGTGTTCATGATTCAGCAACCTGATCACCAACATGACTCTTTCAGAGATAAATTAAATAAATGAGTTCATTAACATTTTAGTTTTTTGCCGTTAAAGTGCCATGAGTCAAATATTTAAGAAAAGTTGGGAAGAGTTTTTAAGTTTGCAATGAGCAAGAAGAACCGTGAAAGGGAAGGGTAGAGGTACAGAGAGGTTTTAATAGTGGTCAGGTGTAAAATATGCTGACAGCACATTAGCATTAGAGGTCAGGACCCTGCACCGCTGCTCACCTAAACCAACCGTTAGCATTCCTTCATTCCTGCAGTTTCTGTAATTTGCACATCTTTTGTTGTCGTTTTACCTGCACATGTTGGTTATGGTACTGGCACATTTTTCCATTCATGTTTCCCTGTAATACTCCTCCATCTCTTTTTATAATCCACACGGTATTTCCATCATTTCTCTATATTTATTTTTTAAATGTGAATATTTTCAGCATTTTGAACAGTTTTTACATTTTAGGTATTTCTGTTTTGTTTTCTTGTATTTTTCATTTCTAATTACTCTTATTCTGTTTTTATTCTACATCTTTGCTCCTGTTGGGAATGTAATTGCTGCTGTTTTCCCCATTGAGGGACAATAAACCAATTGTCTTTTCTATTCTAAGTTATTTGTACAATTCTTATAGACTTTTTTCCATGTTGTAAACCAGAAGAGAAGGAGGACATGCTTTGTCCTCATGTGGGACACAGGTGTGTCCCCACACTTGACTGACATCATGACAGCACCGACTAAGCCCCGAGTCTGTGGAAAAGGAACCAGTTTAGAACCAGCAAAGCGCCTGCTCTGGCACCAGTTTGGTGGAAAAACCCCAACAGCAACTGCTGAAATTACCCCAGATTTAAAGTGATAGTTTTTAATTATTTGGTTTCCATGGAAAGATTATTAACAGTTAATATCTTACTTGCTGTACATAGCATTTTGAATAAACTCAGCTTGTAATCTGATTGATAAGCTAATGGCTAGTGGGGGCAGTTCTTAAGTGAATTGCTCCCATCTCATCAGTTTGTGCAAAAGTTATTTTATAAACCTAAACACCACTTTTACTTCAAATTACACGAGTATTTGTTTGCACAACCAGCAGCAGCTAGCTGTAGCACTTCCTGTGTAGAATTATCAAACACATTCAAATAGATAATAATAAAAGTGTCCATAAACTGTTTGACATTTGAGTTGCTTTAATCTGACTCCACCTTGAACCTACTCTGATGATCCACAAATTCTCAATTCAGTCATAATTAAACTCTCTTTCTCCAAACTGAGGCCACTCAAATAGCCATGTACAGCAAGTTAGGCAAGAACTGTTTATACATTTCCATAGAAACCTACTTCTGAAGATCTGAACTATCCCTTTAGGCGCTTCTCATTCTTGCAGGTGCATATTTCCAGTTCACATTCACAAATCTGTTGGTTTTTGGTTTTACCCTTTCAAGTACTAAATCTGTCAGAAGTTGGATTATTCTGAACAGCAAGAATATTCCAAACAACAATAATTTGAAGGACAAAAATGCAACTCAAATATCTTTGTTCAACACACAACTGACCACAGCACGTCTTCAGCTGACACTTGAGACGAGCGGATGTCTTTCGTTTGCCTTATAGAAAAAAAAAATACTGATTTCCAACAGTCATAAAGTTAGGATGTAAAAATAAAAGTAAACCTGCTCTCTGGCATTATTGATCAGCGCTGTATGCATCTTTGTTTACTCAGGCTCACTACCAAAACCATCACACTGCATCGTAAGACTCTCAGGTCCCGAGGTCTTGTGTGCTGAACAGTGCAAACACAGAAAAACCAGCTCGATCCGAAGGTTTGACACGTAACCCACAGGAGTCCAGTTTCTCTCCGTCACTTGTGTGGTCTGATGTGGCGTACCACTTTCTCCTCAAACGCTTTCTTCATTGTCTTTTCAATTTGCTTGAGGAAGACTTGGGGAATCCGACCACACAGTGTGTTGACCGTGTCCAGGAACTTGGTCTGGATGGGATAGAACAGTGACTGGAACATGTTGTCCTCGAAGGGAAACTGCAAAGACAAGGAGCTGCGTGAGAGCCAAACCCATAGAAATTCCTGTTTAATAGAATTTAAAAGGAAATCCATCACTTGCTAAACAGTATTTATAATTCTGTCAATGGGGATGGGGGCGGGGCTTCTGTGGTAATCATAAATGATGTCCCGGCTCCTCTTTAAGAGGCTTATCTCAGCAGAGCAGAGGCAGCCTGCTCTTTAATGTGAGCCTCACACAGTCAATGATCAGAGCTCTTTTAATAAGCTAAAGGAGCAGTTGCCCATTATATTGTAATAAAACAGAATCCACTGCCCTTCATCGTTTATTTTTTATTTTGAGTTCGCAAAGCTTCGTGAAGGTAAAATCCTCAAAGGAATTCTTTTGGGAGCAAAAACATTTCTGTGTATAACTACCCTGGAGCTTCCTGAACAACCTCTGTAGGGAGAAATAGCTTTTTTTTTTTTTTTTTTTTCATCTTCCAAGACTGACGAGCTAACAGCTCTTTGTTTTACCGTCTATGCAGAAACACAACAGAGTGAGCGCTCTCGCTTCAGACCTGTCTTTATTTTGCTCCATTCCTGCTGTTTACATTTGGGCAGAAACGAGAGAATGAACGGCTCACGAACACGCTGAATGGGTTTCATACGTTTGTGCCTTGGAGAACCTTTGTCCTTGTCACCATCTGTGTGTTTAGAGAATGTTTGGACATGTGCTGAAGTTACTTAAACAAGTAAGCTGTGTACGCATGCTAAGTTAGGCTTTCACACCATGTTCGATACAGCTGCTCATTAATCATGGATCTGGACTCTGATTGGTTGTCTCATTTAGTCCCGCCTCTCCAAATAGCTGATTGGCTCATTTTCCCGTTCCTTATCTTTTCCATTTCCTGATTGGATTTTCGTTAATGTCAATTATCATTGTCGCCTTTTATTTATTGACGAGAAAATAAATGCTAAACAGAAAAGGGTGAGCCGCGTTAAAGCGAGGGACTACTGTATATTTTTTCAAGTCACCATTGTTGAGTCACTGTTGGCGCTTTTTTCCACATTTCTCAACCTTTTTTTTTTGCACGTTATCGTTTCATGTTCAGTTCCTAAAATCTAAGATGTTTTGAGACTTGAGGACATCATCTCTTCACTGAACGATTTATCTGAAGGAGAAATCTTGTCTTCAACCTGCTGGGTTTCTTATACAGGAAACGTTCTGATTGGCTTAAAGAACTGACCTGTATTGGAATGTTTACTATGTGAAGTGCCTAGAGACGACTCTTGTCATGATTTGGCGCGATATAAATCAACGTTAATTGAATTGAATTGTCTGCAAAATGGGCTTCATCTCATCGTTACCAAAGTAATAGTAACTTCAGTGTTTTCTTTGCCGGCGTTCGCTTAAGACAATCTGAAATTTCAGGCTTTCCTGTGATTTGGGAAAACAGCTAAAAACATCTGAAGATAATGTGGGTCAGAACGGTCGTGTATGGAAAAAATACTGTCAAATTGCATGAAACTGAAATAATTGATTAAAATTGGGATATGGAAAGTTTGCCATACCCCCCCCCCCCAATAAGAAATCCTTATTTATTTTAAGACAAGTACGACACGATAATGATGAAACTCACATCATGTATTGCATCATAAACTACTTTGAATGCGGGTTGCTTGTCGTCATGATAAACCCCTCTGTTCCCATGGATGATGGACACGCCCTCCTCCTCGGCCTCTTTGCAGTTACTCCCGTACATGCAGTGGTCAGGCCTGTAGTTCCACTGGCAGGGAAAGATGAAGAGACACTCTGAAAGGAAAAAGAACAATAACTCTACCAACAGAAGTCATATGAGCGCCGTTGTTTAGGAAACTGGAAAGAGTCCTTTAAAGACACGCATCTCAAAGGGTTTTTGTGCTATCAAATGATAAAAGCCTTCACTTTTACAAAAGTGTGTGATCAATGTCCACCATTTGAGCTCAGTCATGTCATCCATTCTGCCCACATTGGCAAATTTCACTTTTATGGGCTTTCCTGGTCTCTGCCAAAGCAAAAGATTAATTGTGATTCCCACTAAGCTTCAGCCTTTTGGCATGCGGGTTGGACTCAACTCTGGCTTCCCCTGGTCTCCGATCCTCTGATTCTGTATTTGGTCTTCAAGGACAGTGGCTGAAGACAAAGGCACAGGTAGGACGATGTCTGGTTTGCATACATCAGTTTCTCCTTTTTGCAGATGACGTAGTCCTGTTGGTGCGTTAAAGCTGCGACCTTCAGCATGCGCCGAGGACTTTAGTAGCTGAATGTGAAACGGCGAGGAGAAGACTAGGAGGCTCCTACAAAATTAAGGCCGCGTTTCTAAAAAAAAATAAGGTAGTGAAGAAGTTGAGCAAAGGGCAAAGCTCTAGATCTGCTGGTCTGGCTCCACTTCACCTATGGTTACAAGAGTTGGGATTGGATTGTGGGGTTCTGTATATTAGTGGCTGACTAAATATTCAAAAGTACAAAGAAAGAGGCAACTGAGGTGAAAATCACCCTCCATTCTGAGATTTTCCCGGGAAGTCCTAAGAGGAGGAGATCCTAGAGCAAAACCAAAGTCTTCTCTAGCCTGGGATCAGATTGGGATGCTTTGGGATGCGCTGAGATTTTTGGGCTGGATGACAGGATGTCTCGACCTTTCACCTCCACAGCCTGAATGGATGGATGTTTTCCAAACGTCGGATCATTATAGGAAGATAATAAAACAAAACCCCAATGAGACGGGCATAGAAAGTGAACCCAGATGGAAAATAAATTCCTTGTTTACCAAAAACAGAAGAAAATCTGACTGCCAGATCCTTTTGATTCTTTTTAAACTCCCATCTGCAGGGACCTTTAGAAGTTGTTCTCCTATTTCAAAGCAGCCAATAAAAAGGCCTGTTTAATGTTTCTGGGCTAACTGGAGGACCTCTCTGGAGGCAGCAGAAAGCTCAAAGCCCTGACAAGTAAATCCAGCAATGTTCTGGTTCATTCCTGCACTGTTGTCTCACAGAGCATGCCGTGCCTGTAAGATAACTGAGCCCACATCTGGCCACCATAGCTGGCCGCCTGCAGCATACGTAGTGTTTACAGAGTCAAGCTGGTGACTGATTTAAAAGTGCTGCTGATAGTCTGAGTTAAAGGGAAGTTCACCTGGGTTGTAGTGGAAGATGATGTTAAGGAGATCCTGGTCGCCCCAGGTGATGTGGTTCTTGTATTTCTGGTAAAGTGGATGGAGAAGATCGTCCCAGGACAGACCACTGGGAATCATGCCATTCTGTAAACACCACCATCAACAAAAACAGCCTTAATCATCAAAGGAGGGGCACATTTCCATTCCACTCCTCATTTGCAATCTGCTGCCAGTGAAGCTGCTAATTTGAGCTATGAGGCTGTGGCGCCGCTGGCACGGTGATCTGGATGGCTTCAATCAGAGCCACTTGGGGCACTCATCCATTATCTCAAGCTCAACGACACAAGTGCATCCCTCAGCCTTACGCCTGATTTATGCTTCTCCGTCTGTGTCAGTGCGGAACACACGCAACGCCATTATCCGTCCTCGAGTAGGGCTCCGGCAGGCACACAAGTACGTACGGAGTCGAGCCCACTTTTTTAAACATCCGTCGAACGAGACGGATTACGCAAGCTTGTGATTGGTCAGGACGCCTCTGTTGTTTACAGCGCCGCCATTGCAAAGAGAGCCGAGTTTAACTAGCGGCAGACACGGAGAAGCTTGAAGAATACCTCGCAAAAAAACTCTAAAAATATGAACGTTTCATCCTCCCGTGACTGGAGGAGTGAAAAGATGCGCAGCAAGCGTTTTATTTGTGGACGGAAATGACAGGAAACGTGGGTTTAGAGGTGAGGAGCGCATGAAGCGGTGGGAGAATGAGAGACAAATATGTCCCTGTTAAAAGTCTCTTATAAACACAAAAAACACAATATAAACACACGATCTTGGACCGATACATGACAGGATACCACAGAACAGCACTACACCCTCTGCTGTCCTGCCGGGCAACTGCTTTGCAACACTCTCCAGGAGACGGAGAAGTATGAGAGCAAAACGCTTCCGTCAATCCGTGCGTGTCTGTCCCTTGCGGAGCTGACGGAGAAGCATAAACCAGGCTTTACGCTGATCAGAGAGATGAGGCCTGAGCTCACCTTAAACAGCCTGCTGCGGATCCTTGTGAGATTCATCAACATGACTCCAGAGTTGACCCCCGTGACCCCGTAAAACGGGTGACGGGCAAAGCGGCTGTACCAGCCGATCTTTGGCACCTCGTGCTCCGGGGCCATTGCTGCCAGCTGGGTGCTGTTGAAGGCCTTCAGCAGCCTCCAGATATCATCCATGGGCCGCAAGAACAGCACGTCGGTGTCCACGTAGAGTAAAGAGTCCACGTCCTTCAGGATGACCTGGGAAAACGGTTCCTGTCATCAGTACAGTAGTGAGTTTTATCCTGGAGCTTTGTAGCTTTTACTTTGGAGTAGAGTTCAGCAATAGAACAATATACGAGATTGCCGATATGGGTTGTTCTATCGCCAGTGCCGGTATGTAGAGCCTGTGGTCATCTGATGGCCGATATCTAGATGTTTTATGCCTCATCTGCATGCTAAAAGGTCACGCTACTGAGCCTAATCAGTTTTGAACCCTGAATTTAACCAATCATTGAATCTTAAATTTTGTTTACTGGTAAGTATCAAAATCAAACATTTAACCAAAGTTTCACACAAATCAAGCCACACATTGAACTGGTGATGCACCGATATGAAATTTTTGGGTCGATTCCGATATCCGATATTAATATCACTGTTATGGTGGATAACCAATATTTGCCGATATACTGACATTAATGCTTCTAAAATCAGCAGAATTAGCATAAAATGAAAATTATTAAAGCTGAATTACGTTATTATGTACACACAACACACACAATTACGCTTCTGAGATGATTACATTCACTGTCACATGACTAAACAAATACACATCACCCCCCTCACCCTCTGAAACAGGCAAACAAATGGAGACGAGATGGAAAAATATCGGTTGTTAATATCTCCCCGGTTTTATTTATCAAACCGATATGATATTTTAAAAAATGACTAACATCGACCGATACCGACATTGATGCAAAAATATTGTCCATCCCTACATTAAATATTCAAACAGATAATAAAAAGGAATGTTAGTTAACAGTAATGTTTCAGAGCATTTAAGTTTTTAGTAACATAAATATACATTAAAATAAATTCCTGCAGCAGCACCGGGATGTCCATGGATGTGCCTGACTTCGGGTCTACTAAAGAGCTTTATGGGACAATCCCGATATAAAATGGCAATGTTTCAAACAATCTTTCCTCAGTAGTAAAACATATATATGAGGATGGGTCATAAACCTTCAATACGCAGAAAAGCTGAATAGCCAATAATAATTATTAAGAGTTCTTCAGTGATGGACCAGTCATATGGCTGGAACAGAACTGCGCCATGTTAGGTTGACCGACGGCACAGAGGCAGCCGGTCGTGCTAACGGCTAATGTCTGTGCAGCTGTAGCCTAGTGCTGCAGGTAACAAGTAGGACATCGATGGATTAAAATAGATAATGAAAAAAAAACGAGCATCTCGAAAGAAAAAAGACAGTGTAAAGACATTGTTGACATGAATGTCCCAACAGTTCAGTTGTGTGGATAGATTTTGGCTATTTAAAGTCAGATTTACTGAATATCTATTTCAATGCATATTCTATGTATGTGACAGAGGAATATGTCCATTTTTATTCTGTTCTGCTGTGATGCTTGAGGATTTCAGCTAAAAAAATCTCTGATCTATCCAATTATATAATATTTGATCAGCTTTTAAAAATCAACCTTGTAAAAAAAAAGTCAGATATCTCTTTTAAAAATACCAGGGAACATTAAATTGGTCTAAATTTGTGATTTTTTTAAAAAGGTGAAATATATTGATAGACTGATAAGAAAAATGTCTGTTGATAGGAATTTTGTCCATTTCACAATATTCCGAAGCAGGTTTGCCTCTATCATTTGTCTCTTTATTTTGCTGCTTCAGATTTAATTGTATTTATTTTAACAACTACTGATAAGTGTTGTTGTTCTATTCTTGTTGTATATACACTCACCTAAAGGATTATTAGGAACACCTGTTCAACTTCTTCCTAATCCAATTATCTAATCAACCAACCACATGGCAGTTGCATTTAGGGGTGTGGTCCTGGTCGACAATCTCCTGAACTCCAAACTGAAGGTCAGAATGGGAAAGAAAGGTGATTTAAGCTATTTTGAGTGTGGCATGGTTGTTGGT
>NC_091743.1:43922027-43924527 GCF_043380555.1 Nothobranchius furzeri
TGTGGGTCACCGGGGCCCCCCTCTGGAGCCAGGCCTGGAGGTGGGGTACGTTGGCGAGCACCTGGTGGCCGGGCTTTCACCCATGGAGCCCGGCCAGGCACAGCCCGAAGAGGAAACGTGGGTCCCCCTTCCTATGGGCTCACCACTCGTGGGAGGGGCCAAAGGGGTCGGGTGCAGTGTGTGACGGGTGGTAGTCAAGGGCGGGGATCTTGGCAGTCTGATCCTTGGCTACAGAAGCTGGCTCTTGGCACATGGAATGTCACCTCTCTGGTGGGGAAGGAGCCTGAGTTGGTGTGTGTGGTTGAGAGGTTCCAGTTGCCTCCCATCTTGGTGCCTGTACGTTGGGGTTTACCTCAGTGAATGAGAGGGTAGCCTCCCTCTGCCTACGTGTGGGGTGACAGGTTCTGACTGTGGTCTGTGCTTATGCACCAAACTACAGTTCAGACTACCCACCCTTTTTGGAGACCTTGGAGGGGGTGCTGGAGAGCGCTTCTTCCGGTGACTCCCTCGTTCTGCTGGAGGACTTTAACGCTCACGTGGGCAATGACAGTGAGACCTGGAGAGGTGTGGTTGGGAGGAACGGCCCCTCTGATCTGAATTTGAGTGGTGTTTTGTTATTGGACTTCTGTGCCAGTCATGGATCGTCCATAATGAACACCATGTTCAGACATAAAGGTTTCCATGTGTGCTCTTGGCACCAGGATACCTTAGGCCGCAGCTCGATGATCGACTTTGTTGCTGTGTCATCTGACCTGCGGCCGCATGTCTGGGACAATCGGCTGAAGAGAGGGGTGGAGCTGTCAACTGACCACTACCTGGTGGTGAGTTGGCTCAGATGATGGGGGAGGATGCTGGTCAGACCAGGCAGGCCCAAACGTATCGCGAGGGTCTGCTGGGAACGTCTGGCAGAGTCTCCTGTCAGAAGGAGCTTCAATTCTCACCTCCGACAGAACTTCCAAAATGTTCTGGGGGAGGCTGGAGACATTGAGTCTAAATGGACCCTGTTCCGTGCCTCCATTGTTGAGGCGGCCGACTGGAGCTGTGGTCGCAGGATCGTCGCTGCCTGTTGAGGTGGCAACCCCCGAACCCGCTGGTGGACACCGGTGGTTAGGGATGCTGTCAAGCTGAAGAAAAGAGTCCTATCAGGTCTTTTTGGCCTGTGGGACTCCAGAGGCAGCTGACGGGTACCGGCAGTCCAAGCGGAACGCGGCTCGGGTGGTCACCAAGGCAAAAACCCGGGCATGGGAGGAGTTCGGTGAGACCATGGAGCATGACGTCCGTACGGCTTCGAGGAGATTCTGGTCCACCATCCGGCGCCTCGGGGGGGGGGGGGGGGGGGGAGCAGTGTGCTACCAACACTATCTATAGTGGGGACGGTGTGCTGCTGACCTCTACTCAGTGAAGAAGCAGAGTCTGGGGATTTTGAGATGGCCTCTCAAATCTCTGGTGCTGAGGTCACTGAGGTGGTTAAAAAGCTCCTCTGTGGCAAGGCTCCAGGGGTGGATGAGATCCGCCCGGAGTTCCTTAAGGCTCTGGATGTTGTGGGGCTGTGTTGGCTAACGCGGCTCTGCAATATCGCATAGACATCGGGGGCAGTCCCACTGGACTGGCAGACCGGGGCGGTGGTCCCCTTATTTAAAAAGGGGGACCGCAGAGTGTGTTCCAACTACAGGGGGATCACACCCCTGAGCCTTCCTGGTAAGGTCTATTCAGGGGTTCTGGAGAGGAGGGTCCGTCGGATTGTTGAACCTCAGATTCAGGAGGAGCAATGTGGTTTTCATCCTGGCCGTGGAACACTGGACCAGCTCTATACCCTTAGGGGGATCCTGGAGGGTGCGTGGGAATTTGCCCAACCAGTCTACATGTGTTTCGTGGATTTGGGGAAGGCGTTTGATCGCGTCCCTCGGGGGGCCCTGTGGGGGGTACTCTGGGAGTATGGGCTACCAGGCCCTCTGATGCGGGCTGTTAGGTCCCTGTATGACCGGTGTCAGAGCTTGGTCCGCATAGTCAGCAGTAAGTCGGGCTCGTTCCCAGTGAGAGTTGGACTCTGCCAAGGCTGCCCTTTGTCACCGACTCTGTTCATAACCTTTATGGACAGGATTTCTAGGTGCAGCCAAGGTGTGGAGGGCATCCGTTTTGGTGGCCTGAGGATCAGGTCTCTGCTTTTTGCAGATGATGTGGTCCTGTTGGCTTCACCAGAACGTGATCTTCAGCTTTCACTGAAGCGGATCGCAGCTGGGATGAGAATCAGCTCCTCTAAATCTGAAACCGTGGTCTTGATTCGGAAAAGGGTAGAATGCCTTCTCCGGGTCAGGGATGAGATCCTGACACAAGTGGAAGAGTTTAAGTATCTCGGGGTCTTGTTCACGAGTGAGGGAAAACTAGAGCGTGAGATCGATAGGCGGATTGGTGCTGCATCTGAAGTGATGCGGGCATTGTACCGGTCTGTCGTGGTGAAGAGAGAGCTGAGTCAGAAGGCGAAGCTCTCAATTTACCGGTT